>NC_134274.1:9982358-10237358 GCF_031893055.1 Leptodactylus fuscus | reverse complement strand
AGACCTGCCTAGCTTAATGCTTACCAATGGAGTAGATCTTACAGTAGATCTTACTGTCTACCCTGTAAGTATATTCTTTATAAAGCACTCCAAAATGCGTCAGCGCCATATCAATTACATTATTAGTGAACTAACAAATAGGGTTCAGAACCCTTGAGTAGAACATCTGCCTCAGTTCAACTCCCCATGCATAACCTTTTTGGTTTTCCTCCTATTCAGCACATACGCTTCCTCCCATGGTCACGGATATTCACGCATTAATATGACTTATTAGCAATTGAACTTTTAGTGGTTCCAGCCCTTCATCCGATGTTTTATGGCTTCTACATGTCTCCAGCCAAGAATATTTGTTCCACTTGCCAAAAAAGTGAAAGTGTTTCAACATTGAAAGTTCCTTTTAACCCCCAAAGTAACAAATCAGGACCAACACGATCCTACGGCCGCCTGCCAACAATGTCTCTTGATGTTCGGAGCAAGATACCGCAGATAACAAGCGACTGGAAAGTCTGACAAGTGAAAACTGATGGTGAGACAATGAAACGCTCTCTAATGTCTTTGACAGACAAACATAGAGAGGACATCTAGGTAATACGAGAGGGACACTTATCTATGGAGAAGGATTACAGCAGATAGAGGACTCATGAATAAGTATCAAGTAAGTATGTCATTAGAAGTAAGAACCTGGCTGAAGTTCTGTAGAACGTTTTGTCAGGAGACCAGGTTGGTGGAATCTCTTGATTACCTAAAGTTCCTCATACACATTAGAACCAAGTTGGTCAGACTCAATGATTTTGGTGGGCTGGGACCAGTCATATGGTGGACTTGTCCCTGACAGATAACATTGGCAAGAGAACAATTGGGCATGTTGAATGTCATCACCCAACCCTTTTTTTTTCCGAAGGTGACAACAGAGTTATGTGGCAGTAACTTATTTCTTCTGTCCGTTCTGAACTCATACATGCTAAGCCGAACTGATGGGTGTATGGCCAAGCTTATTTCTTAAAGGGGGTTTCCATGATAAAGTCACTGATGGCCAGGGGAGGTATAAATGAAATAAATTATACTCACCTACCATGGACCCACCATTCATCCCTTGTTCCCTCCAATGCTGGGCCCGGCTGGAAGTGTTGAGGTTCCCGTGACTGTGGCAGCCTGTCACTGACATCAGTAGCCACATGTGAGGCAGTGATGTCATCGGTACCTCATATGTGACAACCAAGGCCAGTGATTGACTTCAGTGGTCACAGAAGCCTTAGCATGGCCCAAGAACTGGTGGAAACCACCCAAAAGGAGGACCAGTGGTAGGTGAGCATAACTTCTTTATATGTTACACCTCCAGCGTCCACCAATGGGTTTTTATTTTATCCATTTAAGCTGACCATACACTTTGGATAGCGTTTGGCCATCAACTATTCCTAACAATCTCTCCATGCCATTGGTTAAGCCAAGCATGCTTATGTTTTCAATGGGAAAGGGAATATATCGATATTCTAATCTGTAGACAAAAGTTAAACATTTTTGCAAATTTATACAAATAATTTTTTGGGGGAGAGTCTTACAAATTATTTGTAATGGTGATAGTCTGATCCTGTAGAAATCCCATATGTATGTACAGTACAGGACACCGTACTTCTGCAGAGATCAACAGGGCTAGCAGAACGTCAGCACTGGAGCGGCAGGGGGATGAAAGAGGAATAGACTTGGGTTTTGTTGTTTCTTTTTATCACATTCCCTCCTCTTCGTCAACATTTTTTAACATTCCCTTTAAGAGATTAGTTTTTGATGGTACATCATGATCTTCCATTGTATGTAGACTATCAGAGCAGTCATGAGAATCAGTAGGGTGTGATGTACCCATAGATCATCGCTTGTAGAAATTGGAAAGTCCCCTCCCCAAAAATTTGGATTGAATTCCAGGATAATACCAGAAACTGTGAAAGCAAAGATGGGATTTAAAAAAACAAAAGGTGAAAAAAAAAAACTTATGTGGGTTTCGGTGATAACTCCTCTGCCCCATATCTCCACTAACGTTTACCCTTCAGAGGACAAGTGATGATAGAAACCAATTCAACCGTCTGATAGTGCAGGACCATCAGCTTATACATCACACAGAACACAGGGGGTCCTATGGCAATGATTAAAAATATGTCACCCATTCCAGCTTTCACTGCCTTTGGCCAATTACTTTTGACCCTTGGACCAATACTAGGTGGCAATCACAGCCCAGCCCTAGAGCCTCAGAAAGCCCAAAGGCCACTCTACAACATATGAAGTCACCAGTAGCCATATGGCAAGTGTGGACCCATTACAGATTCTATACTGGGGCCCAGGAGCTTCACCTCTGGGACAACAATGCCAATATTCTTAAAGGGGTTGTCTCAGACCCATGTTATTGGATACTGATGACCTATTGGCAGGATAGGTCATCAATATATGATCAGGGTCTGATATCCAAACAGCAATGATCAGCAGATCTGGTTGTCAGATCAGATATTGAAATTGCTTACAATGCACTTCCCTAATATACAAGGTTCCCCTAGGGTGAGCTGTTCTCGATCCTGATAGGCACAGTTCACATTAAGCCTCACAGAAGCTAATAGCTGATAAAGTCGTTCATTTGCGCTGTCAATATCAATATGGAGGTTCTTTATATGACTGTCAATTCCAGAAATCTCTGGTAACAGGAACACAAGGCGCTCTATGATGTCAGACATTACTGCGGTGCATGAAGAGTGCAAATAAGCGTCTGTTCAGTATCACCGCGGGAGGCTCGGTAAACATCACAGCATCTATACAAAGTGCAGATTAATCCATACCAGGAGTAACCTGAGCCCAAAGTGTCAAAACTAAGCTCCGTTACCAGAGCTACACCAAGACTTCAAACGTGCACTGGATCTTAAAGGGGTTCTCCAGAATTAGAAAATCTCAACTGCTTTCTTTTAAGAACAGCACCACACCTGTCTATAGGTTGTGTGCGGTATTGCAGCTTTAATGGAGCTAGGCGACAAGGCCAAACACAAAAAATTGAGATGTTTTTGGATCAAAGCCACCATGGTTTTCTAATCCTAACAAGTTCTTTAGGTTTCCAAACAGTTCTGACCATCAAGGTGCATTGAGTCTCAATAAAAGGGTTACCCTATCCTATGGTCTGATCCATGTGTCACATTGGTGCAGGTCTGATTTCCAAGACACCACCGATTGGCAAACCGATCTCCTATAGCTCTCTGCTTCATTGGAGAAGAGAAAGTCTACTGGATCCATCAAAATTGAATGGCGAGCACCAGACATGCGTGTCCATCACTCCATTCAACATTGAATAGGGGTTCCAGTATTGGTAGGGATTTGCCTACTGGGACCCCCAATGATCTTGAGAACAGGGGACCTGAAAGACTGGGATGAATGTTTTTTATGGGGCAACCACTTTACAGTAACTCCACCTACATGCAATGCTACCGTACCACAGAAGAATCACAAGTCTTGGGCCATCAAATTGAACGGCCTGAGTTGCACAGTGAACACATTCTAGGGGGTATTGCAGTCAAATGCGATTTTCACATATCCATTGGATAGATATTAGATTGTAGGTGCCCGACTGCTACACCGAGGAGGAGTTTACATGGAGCTTTGGTCTCACAGGTGCCTTGGTGGGGTATTTCATAGTTGAAGTGGTAGGATGTATGCTTGACCACCACTAGTGGCTGGATAGGAAGGAGACTTGGGTCTCCCATTATGGTGATCCATGTGGGTCCTGGTTGTCCAGTGGATAGATGATAAATCCTAACAAATACATAATTTATTTCCCTATAACCATCTTAAAACAAACAAATCTGCTATTGTGATGATGCCCATTTCCACTTACTAGATTAGGAAAAGCAGTATGTTGTGACATTCCCCAAGGGCTAAGGAGAGAAGAACATGGAGATCTCCAATATGGTTCCCCAAGGGCTAAGGATGGAAGAACATGGAGATCTGCAATATGGTTCCCCAAGGGCTAAGGACAGAAGAACATGGAGATCTGCAATATGGTTCCCCAAGGGCTAAGGACAGAAGAACATGGAGATCTCCAATATGGTTCATAAGGGGCCCAAATGTCATTGTCCATCTTTCATCTCTATGGGTTGTCTTCACATCAATTAATAAAGGAATGAGAAGTCCATTTTGTGAGGCAAGGGATGAGCCAAGAAGAAGAAGCCATGGTGATATAAATGACCACCAGAAGGGAGCCGACTCCTTTTTGTATGACTTTTTTCAGACTCTAGTACATGGAGCTGGGTCATAAGTGTTAAGATACATGATGTCATCTACATCAAACTACTATAGAGGAATGTACAGACGACAATAACCTACAATAAAGCTCAGGGAAACCGATGGGAGACATTTATCATCAAGTGTCATCATCAGGACTCCAATACTAACTTCTGCCTCTAGGACATGTCAGAGATACAATTCTGTAACAAAAAAGATAGAAAGAAGACCTAGGTCCATCGTGTTCAACCAAGGAATAGATGATGAAACTTTGTTTTGTTTTATAGTTTCATCTTTGGTATCCATTCAAAGTGTAAGTGTGAACACAACCATCAAAAATATACAGCAGGTTCTTGTGGATATATGGCCTTGGTACAGAAGATACAAAACTTTACGTCTACGCATGATGAGATCTCCTGTTCCAAGTATCTATTGACACAACCACAGTTGGAGCAAAGCAAATTTGTAACAAGTTTTTAGGATGGATGGATGGATAGATAGATAGATAGATAGATAGATAGATAGATAGATAGACAGATGGATGGGCAAGGCTTAAATATAACCATCTATAGAGAGTATAGTAGAAGCGCACGGGGTTAAACACACTTGTAAGCAGAGGACGTATGGAGAACATGCCTACAGGTGAAAGTCACCAGAGAAAATGTAAATCCTTCTGTTGCACAAGATCGTATCAATATTCGGCAGCTACACAGAAGGAGAAGCTTGTAGGACTGTCACATCTTCCACATGCAGAGTCCAGGCAGCAGGCGGAGGCTTGGCCACTGTAGACAGGCTGCTGGCTAATCCTTCAGGGCTCACTTAAAAGATTAGAGGTGGGTGGTGCTAAGATTCCCTGAACTGGGTAAGGATTTTGGAAGCAGGCAAACAAGCGCAGACTTTTAATTCACTTCTTGTGCAGCCTACAAGCTCCAGCTGTCTTTCCCTCTCTCTGTACTTGCAGCTGCAAAGAACCTGGCAAGAGGGAAAGTGATAGACTAAGGGGAGAAAGACACGGAAAAATACTTCCAACTAACAAAGAAGAAGAAGATAAACTTTTCCCTCATATTTTTGCACTTAAGTCACTTTTTAATAGAAGAAAGTTTAAGAGCCGCTCCAGTATCTTGGGGCATTACATGCATTAGGGTTGAAGGACCTTTGGCCACTTCTGGTGCAGCCATGCAGTTCCATTGGGATGTGGTGGCCCTTCTGAACTTTGGGTTTGTCCTCTGGAGTTCTGCAGAAGAATATGATTATTACAGCTGGCAGTCGGACAATTTCCAGAATGGACGATTCTACACCAAGCAGAGCAAATGTGTGGACATTCCCCAAGATCTTCATCTCTGCCATAATGTTGGCTATAAGAAGATGAGGCTTCCTAATCTACTCGACCATGAGACCATGCCTGAAGTAAAGCAACAAGCCAGTAGTTGGGTTCCCTTGTTGGCGAAGAGGTGTCATCGAGATACTCAACTCTTCTTGTGCTCCCTGTTTGCACCAATTTGCTTGGAGAGGCCCATTTACCCATGCCGGTCGCTGTGCGAGGTGGTACGTGATAGCTGCGCACCCGTCATGGAGTCCTATGGTTTTCCTTGGCCAGAGATGCTGAACTGTAATAAATTTCCTCTCGATAATGACCTCTGTATCACTGTGCAATATGGCACCAAGCAAGTGACTCAACCATCAGGTAATGTACTTATATCTTGTCAATGTTATATGTGTAAGGGTAAGTTCACATCTGAGTTCCTTCTTTCCCTTATTCTGGTCCATCATTGGAAGAAGAAAATGAAAAGAACAATAAAAGGAACAGTTCCCGAAAAACCTCGTTGACTATAATGGGGTTCCTTGGGTATCCTTTATGGTGTTCACCATTTCACCATTTTACTATGTGAGAAAGTCGGGGGGGGGGGGTTGTTTGCAATATTAGATGACTAATATGAAACTGAGACTCCAACATAGATATGACCATGGCCTAAGAATATCACCACAGAGGAAGACCTTTATGGTATAAATTCCCTTTACGCCAACTTCATAGGAAGCCGCTCAACCTTATTATATTGTGGGAGGAAACTGGAGTACCAGAAATAGGTAACCGATGCAAAAATAAGGAGAACATGAAAAAACAAGGGCAAAACAGGGGCACTTAGGGACATTCCATACAAAAAAATCTTAATTTGGGGGTAACATCCACAGATATTGACAAACCCCATTATCTTTAACAGTGTTTGTTAGGGTTAAGATATTCTTAGTCATTAAAAACAAATACTGCGTTGGCCAATCTACTCCTGAAGAAGGCGCTGACGGCCCATATGGCCAGGATGTTATTTTTCTTTCCGTATCACTAAGTTTCAACTTGACTGTCCAAAGCCAGCTTTAAGTCGTAAAAAAGTGCCAATACAACCAAAATTCATTCTAATTTCCAAAAGTTACACAATAGTTACCTCTGGGTTTCTAGTTCCTAAATTTAGAGAGTTGACTATGCCTATCATGATACAATCCATGATTTGTAGGTAGAGAGATCTTTCTGCTGACAACTAAGATGAAAGCTCTCCCCATATCATTACTATGGAAAACTGTGGTGACACGTTGGGAAAAACAAAAAATTACTGGGTAAGGAAATCCAAACTTTCCAATCCCATCATCCGGTATAAGAACACGACCAGTCCATAGACCTAAAATTTCGTAAATCCCAACAAAAAGTTTCTCTTCCATATGGAAACATTACACGTAGGGCCAACATATCAGTAATCCAAGTGGTCTCCCCAATCTTGACTCCCCAACTATTGAAGTTTTGCATTAGCTGTGAAACCACAGACTTGAGACACGATCAGGTCTTGGGCTCCAGGGTGTTTACAATTTTAGTAAACAAACCAAAGATTTTACCAATGTGACCAAAAAGTTGGACTCCTTCCAAAAAATATAGCGTGCATAGAAACCAACCGGTGGTTTTAGCCCAGTGGAAATATGTTCCGGCATTGGCTAGTCCATACAGGGGAATGGAAAGAGTCAAACATGTTAATTTTTGTTAACATTGGAAACAATTTATGTAAAAACAAAATCAAAAAGGACAAAATCGCTGAAAATTTTTTATTGCCAAAACATCCACACCTTTTATGGCACAAATAAACATTTTTTGTAGAGTAGAGACCACATATGGTTAAACTTTTTTTTTTTTTTTAAATCATTGAAAAATAAAAAAAAAACTGCATTCCTGAGCTGGTATTATTCGCTGGACAGATAAGAAGGCAGACAGCTCCCAGGAGACTCATGTGAGCAGAATATATTAGAGTTTTACAGAATGAGAACACAGAGTCAAATTTTTTAAATATGAACAGTCCCTGTAGTGACTCCACACGCCTACAAAAAAAGTGGGAACAGATCTTAAGAAAAAAGTTAACAAAAATTACAGGGAAAAAAAAATACAAGGTCTTACGTTTCTACCAAATTTTATAAATATTATTAAAAAAAAACTTTTTGAAAAAATAAAAAATAAATCAGGGAGAAAGTATAAAAAAGAAGATCAGGTTCAATACAATAATATAAAACACATCTTCATCTGACTCAGTCTGACTTATAAGGATGGGTGACCAGGGGCATTTTGTGGTCAATGTCTATTTTTTTTTAAAATAATTTTTTTGAAATCTCTACATAGTTTTTTTTTTTCTTTTCCCCTGGACTTTTAATAATTTTATTTTTAAATTTCAAGACAGATAAAAAATTTTTTTACATTTTTACCAGGAATTGTTTTAATGGTCTAAAAAATTCTAAGATTTTTTTTTAAAAAAAAATTCTGCCATTAATGTAAAAATTTATTAAAAATACATGAATTATTTTTTTACACACTGTATCACAGAGAAAAAAAAATCTAGAACTCTCAAAAATAATTCTCCCCTTGTTACAGGTTTTATAGGATGCCCCCAAAATCTCACCAGTTTAAAAATAGAACCCAAAATTATATAAAAATTTTGGTGGATTTTTTTTTCCCGTGGTTTTATGTAGTTTTTTAGCACACTGGGGCAAAAATGGAAGAAAACTGGCTAGTCCCATATAATTTGCTGTGAATGTAACCTAACGAGGTCAATATTCATGTAGCGTATGGTCACAAAAATTTGAAGCTTCAATTTTTTTAACTTTTTTTTGGTGTTTGGGAAGTTATTAATAATAATTTTTTAAAAATATTTAAAAAGTGTTGGAAATTTTTCTATCTTTATACAGATGAGAGTCAACCCAGAACTGAAAAGTTATGTCTTATCACAGAAGACAACAAAAAACAATAAAAAGACATCGGAAAAAAAAAAATGTTGAATTTTTGTTGTTTTTTGTTGTCTTCTGTGATAAGATCGTGCTGCAGAAGTTTGGGTTAACGCTGCTATGTCTGTATAGAATTTTTACTAATAAACCATGATTTTAGTGATTCCCTATAGGGGACAAAGTTGCACAATAGCAAGAATTCCAACTTGGTAGAAATTTTTGAAAATTATACTTTTTTTTTTTTTTTTACCCCAATTCTATTTTTGCAAAACACTTTTTTGGTTTGAAGGTTGCATACAACCCCATTAAAAGAACACACACATGACTAGACAATAGACCCCTATGGGTGGAACTGTTGCCCTCCTAAAAGTCAAAGGTCAATGGGAGAATTATAACCCAATGTGGAGATGGGGCCGGCCATGTTTCTATCACAATTCCAGTGGTTATTTGTTACTTTACACAGGACTGCTGATACTAAGACACTAAACACACAGTTTGATGACACGTTCAGCTCTGCTACATAACTAGGTGATAACTACATTGCAGATCCTGGGGCCGATATTACTTATTTTTCTCCATACCTGAGTGGTGTGTTGACTAATGGAAGATATTCCAAATAAAATGTTTGATGCAGATGTAGCGGTGCTGAGTTCCATGGATAGATGTGTCAATGCTTGGGATGATCTCCAGAGGTTATCCCCAATTCTGTCCACATGGATACAAGTGATATAGTAGATACTTTTACATGGGACTGTCTTAAAGTCGTAAAGTGTTCAATAATCCAGAATATCTGATAATCCGGTATATATCGGGAGCCACAATGCTGGATTAAAGGAACTTTACTGTACATTTTATCCAATTGTTGGTCTTTACAACCATATCTGGGTAGGTTGGTGCAATCTGAGACCAGTCGGGACTAGGACTTATTGTGCATTCAGATATGGTTTGGTTAGAGCAATGGATTGAAATCAATTTCACATGGGCCCCTAATACAGTCACACTATAGGGCCCCTATTACTGTAGCAATACCCAGACACCATACAGTTCTACTGGATGGATTTCAGATCTTCATTGACCTCTAAGGTGACCTAAGCTGGGGTGAACATATGCAGAAGAGAACTATGTAAGAGCCCCTTTTCATAAAGCACCCCTAAAAACTACTAGCAATTGTGAGCTACAGTATCAGTTCATCAGCTCAGGCCCATGCAATTTAATAGAAAAATGATAATGCTCTCGGCTTTCAGAGTAACATTGTGTGTGCCCCCTTACCGACTGGGGCCCTGTGCACCAATGTCTACCCATGGGTCTGTGTAGCTCAGTAGAACCAAAGGAAAAGAGGGGCCGGACCTGTACACGTGATACCTTGATCCTTAAAAAGTATTTCTCTTCCCTGCAGCGCCCCCGCAGGGAAAGTAAAGCATTACAATGTGCTCATTTAAATCAATTGTGTAAGTCATTGATATGTCAGATCCTTCAGAGCAATATCAGCACAGTCTCACTCCAGTTCTAGCTAACTCCCATCTCTCCTTGTCCACGACTTTCTTGAAAAGGGGCCGGCTCCGTCTACTAGAAGGGGAGGGGCTTAACTAATGACTGTCCTTAGAGGCATCACGTTCCATAGAAATACATTGAGTTGTAGCGTGTCCATTGAGATGATAGATGTATAGAAAACACAGAATGAGTTTACACGCACTGTCTATACTAACTGGGGTCGCAAGGGTCAAAGTGCACAGTAGGGGTCATGTACTTATTTGACGGATTCACTCAGCAACTGGTGCTTGAGAAAAGATTTCAATAGGAATGAAGATGACATATGTCCTGTTGTCTAGTGCCCTGCTAGACCGCCCCCTACTGTGCGGACACACAATATACAGAGGAGGGGGGGACACAAAAGATAGATGGATGGATGGATAGATAGATAGATAGATAGATAGATATATAGATAGATAGATAGGAGATAGATAGATAGATAGATAGATAGATAGATAGATAGATAGGAGATAGATAGAAAGATAGATAGATAGATAGATAGATATAAATAGATAGATAGGAGATAGATAGATAGATAGATAGATAGATAGATAGATAGATAGATAGAGAGAGAGAGAGAGAGAGAGAGAGAGAGAGAGAGATAGATAGATAGATAGATAGATAGATAGATAGATAGATAGATAGATAGATAGGAGATAGATAGATAGGAGATAGATAGATAGATAGATAGATAGATAGATAGGAGATCGATAGATAGATAGGAGATAGATAGATAGATAGATAGATAGATAGATAGATAGAGATAAATAGATAGATAGGAGATAGATAGATAGATAGATAGATAGATAGATAGAGAGAGAGAGAGAGAGAGAGAGAGAGAGAGAGAGATAGATAGATAGATAGATAGATATAAATAGATAGATAGGAGATAGATAGATAGATAGATAGATAGATAGATAGATAGGAGATAGATAGATAGATAGATAGATAGATAGATAGGAGATAGATAGATAGATAGATAGATAGATAGATAGATAGATAGGAGAGAGAGAGAGAGATAGATAGATAGATAGATAGATAGATAGATAGATAGGAGATAGATAGATAGATAGATAGATAGATAGATAGGAGATAGATAGGAGATAGATAGATAGATAGATAGATAGATAGATAGATAGATAGGAGATAGATAGATAGATAGATAGATAGATAGATAGATAGATAGATAGATAGGAGATAGATAGATAGATAGATAGATAGATAGATAGATAGATAGGAGATAGATAGATAGATGATACACTCACCGGCCACTTTATTAGGTACACCTGTCCAACTGCTCGTTAACACTTAATTTCTAATCAGCCAATCACATGGCGGCAACTCAGTGCATTTAGGCATGTAGACATGGTCAAGACAATCTCCTGCAGTTCAAACCGAGCATCAGTATGGGGAAGAAAGGTGATTTGAGTGCCTTTGAACGTGGCATGGTTGTTGGTGCCAGAAGGGCTGGTCTGAGTATTTCAGAAACTGCTGATCTACTGGGATTTTCACGCACAACCATCTCTAGGGTTTACAGAGAATGGTCCGAAAAAGAAAAAACATCCAGTGAGCGGCAGTTCTGTGGGCGGAAATGCGTTGTTGATGCCAGAGGTCAGAGGAGAATGGCCAGACTGGTTCGAGCTGATAGAAAGGCAACAGTGACTCAAATAGCCACCCGTTACAACCAAGGTAGCCAGAAGAGCATCTCTGAACGCCGCACAGTACGTCCAACTTTGAGGCTACAGATGGGCTACAGCAGCAGAAGACCACACCGGGTGCCACTCCTTTCAGCTAAGAACAGGAAACTGAGGCTACAATTTGCACAAGCTCATCGAAATTGGACAATTGAAGATTGGAAAAACGTTGCCTGGTCTGATGAGTCTCGATTTCTGCTGCGACATTCGGATGGTAGGGTCAGAATTTGGCGTCAACAACATGAAAGCATGGATCCATCCTGCCTTGTATCAACGGTTCAGGCTGGTGGTGGTGGTGTCATGGTGTGGGGAATATTTTCTTGGCACTCTTTGGGCCCCTTGGTACCAATTGAGCATCGTTGCAACGCCAAAGCCTACCTGAGTATTGTTGCTGACCATGTCCATCCCTTTATGACCACAATGTACCCAACATCTGATGGCTACTTTCAGCAGGATAATGCAATGCCATGTCATAAAGCTGGAATCATCTCAGACTGGTTTCTTGAACATGACAATGAGTTCACTGTACTCCAATGGCCTCCACAGTCACCAGATCTCAATCCAATAGAGGAGCATCTTTGGGATGTGGTGGAACGGGAGATTCGCATCATGGATGTGCAGCCGACAAATCTGCGACTGCAACTGTGTGATGCCATCATGTCAATATAGACCAAAATCTCTGAGGAATGCTTCCAGCACCTTGTTGTATCTATGCCACGAAGAATTGAGGCAGTTCTGAAGGCAAAAGGGGGTCCAACCCGTTACTAGCATGGTGTACCTAATAAAGTGGCCGGTGAGTGTAGATAGATAGATAGATAGATAGATAGATAGATAGATAGATGATATATGATGGTCCTACATCCGAGATCTGCACCTATATAGAGAATGGAGGTTCCCTGACTGTATCTTGTGGTCCCTTGAACCCCGTGTTTTGGCTACTGTAAATGAAGAGGGGGTCACTGCATGGAGGACTTTTTGTCTCCGACACTTTTTTACTAAAACCCCATGGACTCCATTATAGTTTACGAGATAACCCCTTTTTAAGCAGACAAGGTCTCCGTCTCTCAGGTCCCCATGCGGACCTGAATGATGGCGTCTCGAACACTAGGGTAAGACATTTATTTACTGGAGACCAAATGTAAAGTTTCTTCATTTTTAGATGCTTTGGGCAATAAATTTGGTTGCAAAAGTGAACAAAACCCACCAAAAGTCACCCTGTAATGTAAGGTTTGTAAACGTTCTCTTTATTTGAGCACATTCTCGCGGGGTAGCCGAGCCTGCCTATTAGACTGACAGGTCTTCGACATCAGGAGTTCACATTAGAAATGTTTAGCCCTCAGGGAGATTTGGGGAGTTTGCATTATATTGCTCCGTGGGCCTGGAGAACATGTAAGAACTTCCTCGGCTTCTCGGAGAATCCACATCTCCCTCTATTAGCAACGGATAAATATTTTCGGAGATTCCCCGCGGAAGCGGCTACAACCTCCCTATCTGTATTCATCTTCCTAAACATCCGACCTCAGGGATCTCTGCTGAGATGTAAAGGATGCTGCCACAGGTCTCTGGTGTCAGGAGGAATCTGGAAAGCCTTGCATATTTACACTTTTATTGCAAATGGGCCTGAATCATGCATTTTTCCCATCCAGAGAGACCCTTGCTGGAAGTGTAAGATATACACAGATAAAGTACAATAACAAATATATCATGCAACGTCTTACATTCCCTCCACCCCTGCACAAAGACTCCATTCCCTATAGATCTTTCTATGGAAACAGAAGTCCCGGGCAATACATTTAATATATGTCAATGAAAAGACGTTTATCCTGTGATTAACTTTATAACCCCCACAATGATTCTGCTCACCAGGGTCGGACTGGGGTGTCTGGGGCCCACCGGGGGATTCACCGGTTCCCCGGTAAGCCAGTCCAACCCTGCTGCTCACAATCTAGTTTCCCCATCATGACTGTGTATGAGTCGGACTAGCCATACCAAGACGGTGCAGCTACTTGGATGGTACAGCTTTCCATTGTTTGGGTCCACATGGGTACCCAAAAGACGGAGAGCCCATTTGCTTAAAAGCGGTTACCCGAGGACACCTGCAGACCCCATAGACTATCATGAGTCCACCGGATGTCAGTTGGGTTTCCACCAGAAACCAGCGAATAGAAAAGTCTTCCTTGCAGGAGGTTTCTTTGAACCAATTTTTAGGTGGCATTGCAGAGGTGAACCTAGATAAGGGTGGACCTCAGGAACCCAAGTCCATTAACCAATGCATGTGTTAAGTGAGGAAGAAGAAGAAGGTGTTTGGGACCCCCTTTATAGTAACTATGATCCACCAGTGATGTCAGCAGGGGCATTACTAAAGGCTCACGGGATTGGTAGAAAAGCTACACTTGAGTCCCCTGTGCAACTTCTCCTTATGACCTAATTCCCATCCATATAGTTCAGCAATATTCACATTTCCATTCCTTCTCTACATGGCCCAGACCACCATGACGACTCCTCCACAACACGTCTGTATGTCCAAGCTTCCCATCATTCCCATCCCTTGCCAGTGCCCCTCTTTTGTGCCACAACCTTCCCTACAGAACCCCTCTTTGTCTATATGTTATGTTATAGGTTAATGTTCTCCTTTTTGACAGTGGAAGGCTGTGTATCCTCAATCTGTCTCACCAGGGGGCAGGAGTAATACATTTATCATGTCAAAAGAAATCAGATAGAAAACAATTGTAACCCGCCCTGGTGTGCCAAGGGTCTGCGGGCCCTCCGGCTTCTTGGGCTCTGTTGCAGCCACGACCACTGTGACCCTAAACATTACACCAGTGGATGTCGGCATAGTCATCAGAACATACATGTATGCCCAGATGTGCAAAATCTTGTCACCTGCTGCAGTCCCAGGGACTCCTCGCTCTGTCTTGAATCACTTGACATCTCAATTCTCCACTAATTAAGACAATTAGACTTTCATTAAACAATGTGAAGCCTCGGGAAGCCGAAATCTCAGAAATTAAAGGGGAGATCAATTCTTATCAACAGTTACTTCTTCTCCGTGGACTAATTGTCATTAGCGACATCATCGCCTGTGGAACGAAAGCCGCTCTGAACAGCCCCCGCTGCGTTTCGGTGACTCATAGGAAGTTAATTGGTGATACAATAATAGAAGAATCCTTCCAAAATCTGCTCCAAATATAAACAGTAACAATGGGCCTTTCACAAGACAAACAAGGGAGGCCGAGAAGCTGAATGTGCGAAGCTCCGGGGCCTCTGTCTAAGCCGCCATCTACTTATCGCCTTCTTGTGTCTTCTGGTCATTAAGTGAATTGCTCGCGTCTAGTTACTTATTCTGTGCAGATAATGCGTTTTTATTGGTCACCACAACACAATGACTACGGATCAATCGTTCGGATTCTTTCGCTTCCTTTTCTTCTCCGAGCTGAATTCAGAATTATTAGTTTACGGAACAAAATTTATTAAGCCATCTTCGCCAGGTTTATTCCTTTCTTGTGCCAAAATGGTGCCGCGTTGTTCATTCAGTGCCCCAATAGCCATGCTTTTACGAAAGTCAGAGAAAGAGGAGGGCGGGGGAGGTGACGTGGGTCATACGAGTTCACAGTATGTGATATATGCACATATACATTATACACACACACATATACACATTGCACCAGGCTATATATATTGCACGTACACCTTAGGTAACATGCACGCAACCATGTTGCCAGGTCGTGATTGGAAGGCATGGACGCCATATGGATGTTATGTACACCCCCTATGCTTCTGCACCCAGCATTGATCAGGGCCAGGAAGCACGGCCCATAAAATGGACAGAAATCGGATCTGTCCTGAGTTTTGTTCCCGGGCCCGTACACTGGATCCAGGAGTGAACCTAGCCTTTTTGCCGCCTAAGGCGGACGAAAGAAAGCCGCCCCCCCCCCCCCATTCCCAACCCCACACCACCACCCGCCGCCCCCCCCCCCCACGGCAAAAAGGCTAGGTTCACCCCCTGACTACACAGCATGTAGTCCAAAAATTGTTTCAATTTTTGGACCCCACGCTGTGTAGTGATTAACCCCCTCCCCCCCACTGGTGTCCGCTTACCTGCAGCTCCCTGTTCTTCTTGATCCGGTCCTCTGTCCGGTCTTCAGAGCGACCCCTCCCTCCCGCGCGCGCTAGGACGCAGGCACATGTCGGGTGCGGGCCTGATTACGTGGCCACGTCACCCGGCGTGTGGAGAGGAGGGGGCGGAGCAGAGGGGGCGGCTTTAGTATGCAGAGAGCAGGCAGGGAGAGGACCTGCTCTTTGCAAAGCGTAAGGGGCGGCCGCTGGAGCAGTGCTGTAATAGGTGAGTTAAAGCAGTGCTGCGTCCAGAGGGCCGCCCCAAACAACCGCTCACTTCCCCTGCCGGGCTGGCGAGACGGTATCGCTAAGCCAGTCCAGGACAGCTTGTCCTGGACTGGCTTAGGTCAGTAAAAATGCCGCCCCCCCTCCGGGGCCCCGGCATAGCGGTCGCTTCAGGTTGCCTCATGAGAGGTGCGGCGCTGACTGGATCATGAAACTAAACCGTTGCATGTATGAGGTCATAGAAATGAATGTGCCGCACTGCAAAGCCAGAGCCAATTTTACTTCGAATTGGCACCATTTTTGGCCACAAGATGAGGCTTACTGATACCATGTCCTTCACCTGTAGTGTAACCAATGACAAGGGCACGTGCCCCTCCAGTACCCCCACCCCTACTCCCTTGGCCCTGCCTCGTACAGACGTGTCCTGGCTTATACAGTCCCTCGTCACTAGTCTGCCCATGAAAGGAGCTTCAGTCGGGATGACTAATAACATTTCTGCGGGTGAATTAATGGTCTTGTGAAAGTCCTTACTGTAAATTATTTTCACAGCTCTGCAGGTCCCTCAGATAAGTGCGGACATTAACCAGACATTTATCACGTCCCCCTGTGTGGCCACAACTTTCAGCAAGTTCAAGAGTCCTCCAGTAACTCCGGAGGGGAAGCCACAAAGCTGCCGTGAGTCACAAATCTCAGCCATGTCCGGCGTCCATGACCAGGGCGACAGTAGGGCTGTTTATAGAAGATGAGGAGGAGGAAAGGAGCCAAAATTAGGCCTATATGGTGTAGATACCCTATGGACCATACCAAAGCGAGTGACAAGTGGCATACAGTCTAGGATCCACAATATTGTACCGTGCAATGCCAAAATAATACTCCTATACTACGTAACCGTGATAAAGGACATCTAGAGTATATACTGTATACCACTAGTCTTATCTATGGTCATGTGAAGGTTCAAACTAAACACCGACAGTAAAGTTGTCTTCTTGTTAAAATTTTTGCAAATTGTTAGTTTCAAGTCATTGTCAGCTGTCGGCAGCTGTAGTTTGTTTTTTCTCCATAATGTAAACTTAATATATATGTTTTATTTTATTCAAACCATGATATACATTGTAATCGGTGGCATCAGCTGCAATATGGGGTTTTAAGGCAAAGCGTTGGATGTAATAGCACCACAATTATCCAGTGGCCGTGGCGGGTTTTGCAGTTTAGTCCTTACAAATGCCATACCAGACCCAGTCACTAAACAAGAACAGTCAATAGATATTCTTCTACAACTCCTTTCAGTAGATCAGATATATTCTGTGGGTTCCCTGAAGGTCCAAATAGGGGTGATGAGCAGCCGTCTACCTGTCATACTGATAACATTGCAGGACAGTCAGCGCTCAGCGGACACCACAGGCCATGACTTTGGATATGGGATGTCCCTCACTCCTACCTAAAACCACCCAAACTACGGTAAATAATGACTTTGGAATAAATGCACAAAACACTTTATTTTGGTTGTAAAAATGGCCACAGCTTTATTAAACTCACAGAAGTAAAATAATGACAGAAGGAGTCAGGTGAAGTGCTAGACCATTGGGATTCACGAATACTGTGAGATCCCCAGCTGTCTGACATACAGCACCCGGCCAGACAGCAATAAATAAATAAAGGGGGGCAGCACACTCCGGCTTGCAATTCTAGCAGAGCCAGTACACTTTAAGGGCACCAACGACCCTGTGCTTAACCCCTGTGCCCGCCTCTGGATGACGTTACTATTACCACATCCTTCAGGCTGGCCATTTCTAAAACTCAGCCTGTTCACCACCATGAGGTTTAACCTCCTCTATTAGTTAAAATAAGTCTACAATAACTTGCCTGCAACTTCCACCTGACTCCTCAACCGCAAAAGTAAAGCTGTGACAGTTTATCAATTGACCATGTGACACGTAATACTTTATTACACACGACTGACTAAATAATGGCAAACCCCCGACTCACAAAGAGTCATCCTACAGCACTCAGGAGAGGAAAAAACCCCTGTGGAGGAAACCTCTAGGGAACCATGGCTTGGAGGACTGCCCTTCCCTTGGGCCTAGAAGGATAATGCCCAACAATAACTCATCAGTCATCTCATAATTGAATATATAGAGCCAAATACACAATTACAGTAACAAAGCAATGATACAATAATACATTAGATAGGAAAATGTGGAAAAAAAAAAAAAAAGAATAAAAAACAAGTATAACATAGTGATGCAAAGAGGGCGGGAGGGCGGGAAATGCTTCATCCAGGTCTTGTGATGAGAAAGAGGATGAAGATGGAGGAGACAGGAAGTGACATCTATTCCTAACTCCTCCCTCCTACAGTAACACACTAAGCACCATATACTAAAGCAGAACATACACAGATATATACTCCTACTACAGATATATACTCCTACACAGAACATACAGATATACACTCCTACAGCAGAACATACACAGATATATACTCCTACAGCTGTATATACACTAAAGCTGAATATACACCGATATATTCTTAAAGCTGACCCAGTCTGTATAAATCTACTCAACTACTGCACAAAGAAGAAACTGCAGGAGTTATTGGTTCCCCCATCCCAAAGTCATGTCCCCCTTTGCTGATGGCTCCGGGGGTGTCTTTATTCCTGGGCAGGAGACATTGTAACGCTATGTTTTATCAGCACAGTCGGTTTGTAAGACGGCAATATCTATACATACACACACATATATATATATCTTATATGTACAAGTAGACACGCAGTTATTGTTACTGCTCTAAGAGACGGTATGGGGGTATATATATATATATACTGTATATATATATATATATATATATATATATATATATATATACACACATACAGTATACATATACACACACAGTTGACTGTATTATTTCTAGGATCTCTACCCCGCACAGTATTCGGCTCCTGTCACTGCCCTGTCACTATTATTACATTTAGCTCCAGCCCTGACTGTCCCGCTTTCCATTGAGCCTAACTAATGGCAGCAAGACCTGTGACTCCACTTCTTATATAGAGAGGTCGCATGACCCGCCTGGCCAATCACAGCCAAGCTCCTACTGAGCATGTCTGTGGGCTTAGACCTTGTTGATTGGCTGTTGAGCAGTATATATATATATATATATATATATATATATATATATATATACACAGTCTACACAATATACACAGTGTGCTCAGCCGTATGTATATACAGTATACACAGTGTGCTCAGCTGCATATATATATCGACCCAGACTTCAGTTCTGATATTCGGAGCCCATGTTGTTTGTCACGGACCTGACCTGTGGGGTTCGGATTCGCACATCGCTATCGCTGTACACATTTCTGAACAAGGCAGCAAATGCAGATTTGTCATACAGTCTGTGTTTCGATTCATTGACATTTCAATATCTGAACTTGCTGTCAGTGAATAGAAACATCTGGATCCAGAAGGTGAAAGCCAGTCCTGATCCCCATAGTAAGGCTACGTTCACATCTGCACCAGAGTCCACCACAGAAACCACCAGACGCATGGTGGACCCCATTATAGTCACTGGAGTCCGGCAGGGTCTGCGGGTAACCACTGTATTAGCAGTCCGGCTCTCCTGGCAGACGTGAATGATGGAGAGCCCGGTGCAGATGTGAACCTAGCCTAAGAACCATTTCCTACTCCATTAATGAAGTCCCTGACTGACACGAGAATGATGTCCCTCTATATCAGAAAGTTGTCACACATGGGTTACTAAATCCCCTGCATTGTGTCAAGAACAGGTTTAAAGGGCTTGTAGGAGTTTAGTACAAAATATCCTGCTTTTTTCCAGAAACAGCGCCAGTGTTGGTTGTGTCTGGTATTGCACCTTAGTCCCAGTCAAGCAAATGGGACTGAGCTGCAGTACCATCTACAACCTATGGACATGAGTGGCGCTGTTTACATAATGTCATACAATCCTTGTAAATCCAGAATAAAGCAGGGAAACTGCTCTCAAGCAAAAGCTGTGGCTTTGCTCTGTTATATATACTGATATACTGATCCCATATGGAGCCATAGTATAAGCAACTATATATGTCAGTCTATACTACAGCCGGCGATACTGAACTATAGACTTACAGCTACTCCAGAGGGGCAGGATATGGAGCTAACACGTGCAAGTGTGAATGAGGCCTGACATGTCTTATGGCTGGATTTAGCTGCTGCTTTTCTCTTCCAAATTGCATACAAAAATGATTGCATTTCCGAAAAATGTGTGCACGGTTTTCAGAAAGAGCTCAGTGCTTCCAAACTCAGGCTGTAGACATAGGTGGCGCTAGAGAGACAGTTATTTACCCTGTACCCAGTGAGCATTGCCCTACAGACCCCCTCAGACCACAGCGCCTTCCATGATCACTTGCTATATACATATTTTCTTTCTATGTCTATGACACTGAATGTAACTTTGATCAGCACCACCTTCTAAATGCAGGCAGGAGAGGGTTAAGTTGCTTTTTGGCTTGGATTGGGTCAGGTGGATTCACCATGAAATGAAGGTGGTTAGATTCAATGGTGTCTATCCCATGTCCATCTATGGTTATGCAGCTTAGCATTGGTGATACTATCTATCTGGCCTGCAATCGTGGGACTCAGTAGTTCTTCCTGGTAACCTGCAGGCTGTACCATCAGTGTCAGATCCAATGTAACTAAAGGGGTTAACAGCACAAAAAGTAATCACAAATTACAATATGACCGCAGCCTTGTCATAAAGCAGTGGGGCGCAGGAACACCGCTATAGAGGTAGAACCTGGCAGGCCACAGCTAAAAATCCCCCGCACCTTCCGGCACGGCACGTGTCTCCTGACTTGTCAGTGTGGCTTAGGATGACGTGTAGCAGGATCACTGTCATGTTAGTTATTAGCCGGAGGCAAGCAACAGTTCCTACAATATCTACTGAAATGTACAGATCTGATCAAGGTGTTATATGTTATAAAATGGCGCCGGATACAATGTATCAGCCTGCAGACCTGTCAGCAGAATACAATAGATCTGATCAGGGTATATATAATATGTTATGGAATGGAGCAGGTTACAATGTAACAGACCTGCCAGCAGAATGGATATGATCAAGTTTATAGAAAGGTTATAATATGGTACAATGGATATAATGTATATAAGTCGGTAGACCTGCCAGCAGAATACAACAGATCTGATCAGGGTATATATAATATGTTATATAACGGAGCAGGATACAATGTATCAGACCTTCCAGAAAGATATAGTAGATATTGTCAAGGTGTAACGTGTGTAAAATGGTATAAGATACAACGTATCAGACTGTAGACCTGTCAGCAGAATACTGTAGATCTGATCAAGGTGTAATATGTAGTACAGTATAATGGGGTATGAGACAATGTATCAGACCTGCCAGCAGAATACTGTAGATCTGATCAAGGTGTAATATGCTATAAAATGGTGCTAGATACAATGTATCGGCCTGCATACCTGTCAGCAGAATAGATCTGATTAAGGTGTAATATGTTATATAATAGAGCAGGATACAATGTGTCACCCTGCAGAATACAGTAGATCTGACCATTGTATATTATGTTATCAGATGGTGCAGGATACAATGTATCAGCCTGCAAACCTGTCAGCAGAATAGATCTGATCAAGGTGTAATATGTTATACAGTATAACGGGGAATGATACAATGTATCAGACCTGCCAGCAGAATACAGTAGATCTAACCATGGTGTAATACATGGGGGAGCAGGGGCCGGGGCCTCTCACACACCTACAAGATCACGACTATGTTAAAAAGAATCTTTTTTATGATTTTTGTTTATCCTTCCACCCCAATACTGCGGACCCCTACCTAAGCAGGCAACAAGTGGTGGCAACAAGCAGCCCCTGTCCTGCTGAGATTCATAAATGGGATATAAATATACATACACTGTATAAAGGGAGAGAAACGAGAGCAGAATATTCATTCACGTCCACAATACAAATAATAGATGCTGAAATATGGAGATCTGTTCCCGGCTCGCGCTGTACCTGTGATAAAGCGCCAACATTTGCATTTCAAAGTCCTGTGAATTCTTCTAATGAAGCCGTGAATGTCGCGCTTTGTTCTTACAATCTCCTTTATTGCAAGAATAGAAATCTAGAAGCACAAAAACAACACTAAAAATAGTCGCTGACAACGATCCCCTGCCAGAGCTGAAACCAGGGGACAATATTGTATATACATGCAGCAATAGGTAGAGGGGGTGCAAACTTTTACAACCAATTTGTATCTCTCCATCTCCTATGCAGAGCGGTCTGTCTCTATCGTTACACATCTTGTGTAGTCTGATCCTGCCCCCAGTGCAAAAAAAAATTCCAAAAAAATTAACCTTTAACCCCCTGGACATGATGCAATGAGAATTAGCATTTAAGATTCAGCGAGACGTTTGGGGAATTATTTTCGGAGAATTTCCCCTGAAAGTTGTGCGCCTGCACGGCGAGCTTAGTGACCTTTTATTTGGCACGGCTCTTCTCCTCCGTGAACACATTAAGTAAATTGATATACAATAGCCGTGCTGAGAGCGTGCACCACAATCTGTGCCATGCATTCTGTGTAAATGACTGCTAATATATTAAGCAGCCGGCCAACAAATCCTTGCCAACTCTGACATACAACAGAAACCTAACGCAAAAATCGGGAATCGGCCAAACACTAAGCAGCCCTCATACGGCCCTTATATAAAAGGGGTTCATGAGATTTGCAAAAAAGGGATTTTTTTTTTTTTTAAACAGCGCCACTCATCTTTACAGGCCGTGTCTGGTATTACCGCATTAAAGTAAACGAGAATGGGTTGCAATAGTGCAAACGTCCGCAGCGTTGTACATTTTATATTGTATACTGGTAATAATTAGAGATGAGCGAACACTAAAATGTTCGAGGTTCGAAATTCGATTCGAACAGCCGCACACTGTTCGAATGGGTTTCGAACCCCATTATAGTCTATGGGGAACATAAACTCGTTAAGGGGGAAACCCAAATTCGTGTCTGGAGGGTCACCAAGTCCACTATGACACCCCAGGAAATGATACCAACACCCTGGAATGACACTGGGACAGCAGGGGAAGCATGTCTGGGGGCATAAAAGTCACTTTATTTCATGGAAATCCCTGTCAGTTTGCGATTTTCGCAAGCTAACTTTTCCCCATAGAAATGCATTGGCCAGTGCTGATTGGCCAGAGTACGGAACTCGACCAATCAGCGCTGGCTCTGCTGGAGGAGGCGGAGTCTAAGATCGCTCCACACCAGTCTCCATTCAGGTCCGACCTTAGACTCCGCCTCCTCCCGCAGAGCCAGCGCTGATTGGCCGAAGGCTGGCCTATGCATTCCTATGCGAATGCAGACTTAGCAGTGCTGAGTCAGTTTTGCTCAACTACACATCTGATGCACACTCGGCACTGCTACATCAGATGTAGCAATCTGATGTAGCAGAGCCGAGGGTGCACTAGAACCCCTGTGCAAACTCAGTTCACGCTAATAGAATGCATTGGCCAGTGCTGATTGGCCAATGCATTCTATTAGCCCGATGAAGTAGAGCTGAATGTGTGTGCTAAGCACACACATTCAGCACTGCTTCACCACGCCAATACAATGCATTAGCCAGTGCTGATTGGCCAGAGTACGGAATTCGGCCAATCAGCGCTGGCTCTGCTGGAGGAGGCGGAGTCTAAGGTCGGACCTGAATGGAGACTGGTGTGGAGCGATCTTAGACTCTGCCTCCTCCAGCAGAGCCAGCGCTGATTGGCCGAATTCCGTACTCTGGCCAATCAGCGCTGGCCAATGCATTCTATTAGCCCGATGAAGTAGAGCTGAATGTGTGTGCTTAGCACACACATTCAGCTCTACTTCATCGGGCTAATAGAATGCATTGGCCAATCAGCGCTGGCCAATGCATTCTATTAGCTTGATGAAGCAGAGTGTGCACAAGGGTTCAAGCGCACCCTCGGCTCTGATGTAGCAGAGCCGAGGGTGCACAAGGGTTCAATAGAATGCATTGGCCAATCAGCGCTGGCCAATGCATTCTATTAGCTTGATGAAGCAGAGTGTGCACAAGGGTTCAAGCGCACCCTCGGCTCTGATGTAGCAGAGCCGAGGGTGCACAAGGGTTCAAGTGCACCCTCGGCTCTCCTACATCAGAGCCGAGGGTGCGCTTGAACCCTTGTGCAGCCTCGGCTCTGCTACATCAGAGCCGAGGGTGCGCTTGAACCCTTGTGCACACTCTGCTTCATCAAGCTAATAGAATGCATTGGCCAGCACTGATTGGCCAGAGTACGGAATTCGGCCAATCAGCGCTGGCCAATGCATCCCTATGGGAAAAAGTTTATCTCACAAAAATCACAATTACACACCCGATAGAGCCCCAAAAAGTTATTTTTAATAACATTCCCCCCTAAATAAAGGTTATCCCTAGCTATCCCTGCCTGTACAGCTATCCCTGTCTCATAGTCACAAAGTTCACATTCTCATATGACCCGAATTTGAAATCCACTATTCGTCTAAAATGGAGGTCACCTGATTTCGGCAGCCAATGACTTTTTCCAATTTTTTTCAATGCCCCCGGTGTCGTAGTTCCTGTCCCTGCGCTGTTATTGGTGCAAAAAAGGCGCCAGGGAAGGTGGGAGGGGAATCGAATTTTGGCGCACTTTACCACGCGGTGTTCGATTCGATTCGAACATGGCGAACACCCTGATATCCGATCGAACATGTGTTCGATAGAACACTGTTCGCTCATCTCTAGTAATAATGCAGATCATGAACCAGGTAGATCAGGATGAACAGTGTGATAAGTTCCCCTATGATGCAATGAGCCCCCCCAGATCTCTATTAAGATTCTGCAAAGAATGCCGTGTGGGTCTCAGGTGTCGGACCCCCAAGGATCATCAATTTTAAAGTCCTTTGCAACCCCTTTCATTCAGTAATGTTTCGTTACGACTACAATGTAACATTTTACGATTTTCTTGCAGGAACCAAGATCTGCACTCAGTGTGAAATTGAGCAAAAATCTGACAACATGAGGGTTCAATACTGTGCAAGTGATTTCGGTAAGTAAATATTCCCACGTAACATAATGGCTCTACAAAGAGACCAAATCGGATATTGTTGACTTTCTTGGCTACAATGTAAATTCCATGTGAGAGTCGGCTCGCCGCCACCGCCGCTTATTATAATGTGTCTCCTTATTATATTATTGCTATTGCTGCGACACGACAATTAGTCACCTGCAGAAAGCAAAGAGGAGAACATTAAGTCCTAAGACTAAACTATTTACACAGAGTAAGAGCAAATGAAATAAAATGAAGGAGAAGAGCTGCAGTGTAAAGCATGGAGGAGGGACAGAGGATCTACAGAGGACAGGAAGTGAATTTCAGAAGGATTTTTCATATTTAAGCTGCAGTATAAAGCATATACAGGAAGTAGATTTCAGGCTACAGCACTCCCGCAGGGGAAAGGAAGCATTACATGTAGCCAATTAAATCAATAGACTGTCTGAGTAATGCAAGGATTGACGGCATACCATGAATAACGACGATATTTTATTTCTTGCTTACGATTTAACTCCTTGTAGTTGTTAAAACTTCTATAGTTTATGTCTTCGTTTGAGCATAGTTAATGTGCTGCAGTGTAAAGCATAGATCAAAGGTAGATTTCTGACTGCCTCAGACTACAGCACACCCGCAGGGTAAAAAAGGTATTACAGGTTGCCTAATTGAATTGATACAATGTATCTAGTTACTTTTGCACATCCACTTGCACTCACTAGGCAAGAACCCCAACATTAATATAAATTGTACAAGACCATAAGAAACCCCCAAATCTTTGATACAATGTAGTCAAACAAGAATGAAGAATACTCAGCCATCCCCGCAGACCTCCATAGTCACACTCATTAGAGTCATGTGTATTTCTTCAAGGGCTCCTGACTAAAAATGACTTGACAGAGGCAAAAAGCTGAAATATTCTCATGTAATGAAACGAGACAAGTGGTTGCTGAGGGACTTAGTAATGTAGTCGAAATCAATAGGAAAATGACTTCCTGTAGCAAAGGCCTCTGGGTAATGTCCTGACTCATTGAGCTAATTGGATTAGTTAAGAAATGACTGTAAGTCATGGCTGGCTCGCCACATGGTGTAATCGAAGTAAGAAGCCATCTATAGCCCAGAGTCATCTCATCTAAGGAGCTCGATATGTTATCACCCGGGCTGCAGGAAATTGGCATAAGATTCTCCATTTCCTCCCCTGAGATGATGGATATCTACTATAGTTATTAATTCTCTTTTCCTGTATAGCTCCAACCTGTGCTGGAGTGTTGTATACAGACTCGTCCCTAGGGGGTTCACAAACTTTCTGTTTGAATTATAAGCACACATTTCAGTATGAGAATACAGCCTAGATAGCCAAAGGATGCCCTTGTAACAAAGGCTGTGTGCATGCAGAATAAAAAAAATGGTACAAAGTATAACTGCTCCCCCAAAAAACAAGGCTGGATACAGGCCAGGGCCCAGAGGGCATAAAGGAAAAAAGCTAATTCTGGCCACATAGTATGAAGTAAGAGTAGAAGACAACATCAACCAGTAGAGTCCAGGTGGACTGTAATGGGAGAGATGGCAAAGTATATCCCATCCCACAAAAAATAAGGCTGCAAATAGACCTGGGCCTAAAGGGCATGAAAAAAGAAATACTGCACAAATAGTGTGGAGAAGTAGAAAACATCACCCGGTGGAGAACAAATGGACAGTAACGGGAAAGATGTAGGGCCAAAAGGAGGTATAAATAGGGGTGAAGAGGATCTAAAAGGAAAACATCCCCAGGATGGTCCAGACTATACCTTTAGCTAGTAGTCTCCACAAGGAGAAACACTACCCCCAAAAAACGGTGAAGGGTCTACCAACCACAATTGGCCTGATCTGTCCCGACAAGGTTCAAGAACCCCAAAACATCTGTGTACAGAGTGGAGTCTCTTCTGCTTCTGGTTTGGCACGTTTCAAGGTGCTTAAACAGGTCATAGATTGCCTTACAGGAGACCACCTATAGGTGGTGCTATAGAGGCAGCCTCCTTCCTTCTGGGAGGATTTTAATTTGCATATCCTTTCCCAGAATGCATTGCTTTTAAGACTCTCTACCCCAACTTCCACAATGAGAACAATGTTGAGTGCCACCGTTCCCCAGACTCGTAACCTCTATAGGCAAGTATCTTGAAATGACTCTCAGGATGCGTTCCACCATTTTGCTTTTGGACATCGAGACCCAAGTATTCTTCTCCATTTCAACAAGCAGGCAATGGTGCAGTTATAATAACCAGGCCATAACTCTTCTTGAGTAGGAGAGGTCCTGGCTCCTGGTGGATTACGGGAGGCATTCCCCATCTTGTGCCATCATCTAGTGCTTTTCCTCACTTCCTAATTACGAGGAACTTGAGGAATTTGAGCCTCTCCAGGGGTAGTCACAGCATAATCTTCTCATACAGAGACATACTGTATACAAAACCCAGGATCATTAATAGCAGTGCTTAACCTACTACCGCTGGTGTCAGGCTGGCCAGGGATTAGCTCTGCCGCCTTGGAAGAAATCTCCACTCTGATTAATAACAGTTATGCAAACAGTTTTCTCCTCTGTAAAGCATTACATCCTCTCCCGACTCTCCAGACCATCGGTAAACAATTATAGGCTCGCAGATGATATTGTTATTATTCTTAGATCTGTAGTTGTTGGGTTCATGTTGCCTACAACCAAAAATATCTAATACATGCATTAATGCTTAAGACTAGCCTACTTACGGTAAATTAAGCTCTGACTACTGGCACCCCCACTGGTCAACTGAATGTAGAGTCCATTGTACGCCGAAACTTGTTTCTATGGGCCTATACTTCATCCTAACTTTGGGCAAGGCCTACCAATTTCAACGTGTTTGCTGGCTTGAGGCTGAGCTTTCATGTGTATTGGGCTGTGTATTGGAGTAATGGTGGATTAAGGAAATCATAGAACCTTTGGAACTCCTTCCTGACCACCAACTTGTTACATTGTTTCTATAGTCAATACCACCCATTGTGTGCCATCATTGTCAACTGGATGTTACTGTTCTTTTCCCCTTGATGAGCAAACTTTCTTGTTTGATAGGAGTCTTGAAAAAATTTCAGGTTTGTCTGAACCCAAGCTTTATATAATAATAATAATAATACATTTTATTTTGGGGGTTCATCGCCCAGAAATTGATATTAAACTCTGGGGTCTCTTCACACCCAGTATTATAATATCCAGAGTCCTGGAGAGGTGCGGGAACATAATAATCAGCTCATACAAAGACATTCTTACTCAAGAACATTTCAGGAGAGGTTACAGTCCCTCTATCCATCCACTGACTCACAGGTGACATCTTCTAGGGTTGGAGATGTTCTCAATCCTCATCTTTTACATATGGCCCACACCACCATGATGACTTCTCCTGACCAATTTCCCTGACGGCTGCAGAGTTGGTGCTGAGACATATTTGGCACCAGTTCCAGATTCCATAGAACTCAGACCAAGCCCTAGAATAAATTCAGATCCCAGACCAAAACCCCAAGTCCTAGGATGAAGTATCGTCCCATAGAAACAAGTTTCGGCATGCAATGGACTCTACATTCAGTTGACCAGTGGGGGCGCCAGTAGTCAGAGCCCCACCCATCTGATCGTGATGACCTATCCAAAGTCCCAGACAACCCCCTTTAAGCCCTATAAAATGCAGAATTTTTTGGTCTTTTTGGTTGACTTTATCCTTATCTGGGTCCACTGGGGCCGACTTCTCTTCTCTTTAGGTAGTTGTAGCTTTAGAAATGTGTTTGTTGTTTCCTTATAATTGCTTCATAATTCCTCTCTTAGAAAAATCTCCTATTTACTTTACATCGGTCTCACATCCTCTCCAAAAGTCCTTTATCAGAACATCTAAAGCAAATACACAGAGATTATTCCAGCCCAGTTTTTGGTTTTCATTTTGGGCTTTGTTTATGTATTATGAAATGCTGCGGGCCATCGCTGTCTCTGATTAATACGGCCGATAGCGGCCTTGGTATAAAGGGGATGAAGTGAACATGTTCAGTTCATTATGACATTTGGCACAGGACGATCAATCAGCTACAATTTCCTTAGTGGTTTGTGATTTAGAACAACATCATAAAGTTATGGAAAGTGCATTTGTGTATGGGGTGTGCACAGGAAGCCAAAAAACAGGTGGCGACGGTCAATTCCGCAAGACGTCATACTTGCATTAACAATTTATGTAATGATACAGTATCCGCACAATAAGAACATTCATTGCCCAAATAATACGGCCATATAACATCTAAATAATACTGCCATACAATAGCCACTTATACCTGGATAATACCAATACAGTGTTGCTCCAGGGGTTCCTGTTCTCAGGCTTCCCTATGAAGCAAAGGGACTTTGGCAATTGCCCAACGTGCCGCTCCTTAGAGGGGTTATCCATGAATAATAGCAAACTGAAGGGCGGGCTGGCTATCACCTATCCTGGGGACACGTTGTACAGTCCTCTCACGCGTTGGGACTCACTAGGAGAGACTCGCTGATAAGTGACGTCTCCAGATCCTCTCCAGCAAACACCACATGACTAAGAGATTGATATAGGCAAACTTGATAGACATGAAGATTCAGGAACGAAAGGAATTGAAACCTTTATATAAGAGTTGATTGCTAGATATTAAAGGGGTCATCCAGCAATGGGAAAAATCTCACTTCTTCTGCAAATCTTTATATGCCAATCTAGGGGTTCCAAACAGGTTCCAACTGCGTCACCCAAGTCACTCCCTCCTCTCCCGAGATCACAGGTATTTGCCTATATGTTGGGGCTAGCTTTACAATTCTAATGGTCTAGTTGGGTTGGAACCAGTCCCCGAACCCCTGGATTTGGAGGAGGAAGTAAGCTTATACACATTAAAGGCATGGCATGAGAAATATTCTATGGGGGAGGTAACAAAACTTTGTATGGAATCAGTGCAATGATATACATACTGTACCTTTAAGGCAGGTCATGCAGCTGATCAGAGGAGGTCTTACCCTGGTTGATCCCACCCCCTTTGAACTCCCCTCCCCTGAGGAGCAAGAGGATAGAAAAGTGGACTAATACTTATGGAAACCACTATAACCGGGACCACATTATTCCTTGCTATATATGGGACAGAATGTAAGGCATATGGGGATACAGTATAGTAAGGATTCTATAGGTATATTATTATAGTCAGCCCTGATATGATCTTGTATATCCCAAGTATCTACTGCAAGTTATTACTGTTCACAAATGACAGCAATGTTCCAGTCTATCGTTCCCTATAACTGCCATCATTAGGGGACGAGCGTTGCGATCCCACAACAGCTGAGCGTCGAGTATCTCACACCCCCTAGATCACTAATGACTGCTGCATAGTCTGAACAGGGACAGACTTTAATTAAAATCCATTAGCACAAGATAAATAAAGGAGTTGTCAGGCTTTGCCGACTGCTCTTCTCATTTCCCCTCTACATCTGTCATCCCAAACTGTGTTACTTCATAAATCTCCGATAGCAACATGAAGGAAAACATTAAGGGAGGGCGCTTGTCTTTTTGGCAGGAAAGTGAGGAAAAATGGATCTGGTTGAAAAGAAGGTAGCGGGTGTTGGGCAGAGGCCGGACAGTAATATATGGATCTACTCAATGCGTTGTAGATCATCAGTCCCGGACACCTCATTACTTTACGGTGGAGAGAAAGACTTGTCATTGTTCCGACACGGGAAGATAGTTCCCATATTTTATATCATTGTCCGCTAGAGTGTTAGACTGAGGAATCCATCTCTCCGCTTGGCAGGAACTATCTAATTGATCACCAAGATCTTGGAAATATGTCAACCAACAATGATGGCTTTCCTTACTCTGGTGATGACACATTATTTCCCAGTGGAACACAATGGGGAAGATTTATAACATGTCGCTAAACAATGGCGGCTTTGCCAAGAGATGTGAAGTGAAATGGAGGCGCCATCTTCTAAAGTAGGTTGGAAAGACTGGCTTTGATGGTTGGACCTCCGTGTCATCGAGGTGGGCACAATAGTTGCCATAGTGCGGGTGAGGAACGAAGCTGGGAGAAGAACCAAAGGTCCCAACTAGGACTATGTGGAAGGATGATCAATGGGCTCTATGGTACAAACTGGATTTGAGTTGAAGGGGTGAGAATAGTACATGGCCATTGTACTTGGAAGAGGAACATTCGCCCCAAGGGAAGTAAAGGGCTTGTACAAATAATAGGAGAACATGTAACAAGGAGATGTGAGGACATGACACGAGGTTGCTCCAAGATCTGAGTCAGCTTTTATGCTACAATGATACATTAACTTCCTCCCTGTATCTTTTATGTGACAAATCAAAGGATAAGAGAGAGATGAGAATATGCAGATCCCCGACTGATGCTTCCCTAAGAGAGTGCATTATCCTCATTCATTACCCCAGTGCTTCCCTGTGTGTAATATCCTCGAAATTACAGCTTTAATATAGTTGTGACAGCAGTTATAGACAGACAGAGACATAGACAGAGACATAGACAGAGACAGAGAGTCCTCTGTATACCCTATAATAGCTCAATGTGACTGTTTACAATAGTGATTAGAACCTGGTCTATGATGTCACAGTCTCTGTCAATTCTGTATTGTGACATCACCGTGTGTATTATCCTGTACTGTGACATCACTGTGTGTATTATCCTGTACTGTGACATCACTGTGTATTATCCCTGTATTGTGACATCACTGTGTGTATTATCTCTGTACTGTGACATCACTGAGTGTATTATCCTGTACTGTGACATCACTGTGTGTATTAACCCTGTATTGTGACATCACTGTGTGTATTATCCTGTACTGTGACATCACTGTGTATTATCTCTGTACTGTGACATCACTGTGTGTATTATCTCTGTACTGTGACATCACTGTGTGTATTATCTCTGTACTGTGACATCACTGTGTGTATTATCCTGTACTGTGACATCTCTGTGTGTATTATCTCTGTACTGTGACATCACTGTGTGTATTATCCCTGTACTGTGACATCACTGTGTATTATCCTGTACTGTGACATCACTGTGTGTATTATCTCTGTACTGTGACATCACTGTGTGTATTATCTCTGTACTGTGACATCACTGTGTGTATTATCTCTGTACTGTGACATCACTGTGTATTATCTCTGTACTGTGACATCACTGTGTGTATTATCCCTGTACTGTGACATCACTGTGTATTATCCTGTACTGTGACATCACTGTGTGTATTATCTCTGTACTGTGACATCACTGTGTGTATTATCTCTGTACTGTGACATCACTGTGTGTATTATCTCTGTACTGTGACATCACTGTGTGTATTATCCCTGTATTGTGACATCACTGTGTGTATTATCCCTGTACTGTGACATCACTGTGTGTATTATCTCTGTACTGTGACAACACTGTGTGTATTATCCTGTACTGTGACATCACTGTGTGTATTATCCCTGTACTGTGACATCACTGTGTGTATTATCTCTGTACTGTGACATCACTGTGTGTATTATATCTGTACTGTGACATCACTGTGTGTATTATATCTGTACTGTGACATCACTGTGTGTATTATCCCTGTACTGTGACATCACTGTGTGTATTATCCCTGTACTGTGACATCTCTGTGTGTATTATCCTGTACTGTGACATCACTGTGTGTATTATCTCTGTACTGTGACATCACTGTGTGTATTATCTCTGTGCTGTGACATCACTGTGTGTATTATCCTGTACTGTGACATCACTGTGTGTGTATTATCCTGTACTGTGACATCACTGTGTGTATTATCTCTGTACTGTGACATCACTGTGTGTATTATCCTGTACTGTGACATCACTGTGTGTATTATCCTGTACAGTGACATCACTGTGTGTATTATCCTGTACTGTGACATCACTGTGTGTATTATCCCTGTACTGTGACATCACTGTGTGTATTATCCTGTACTGTGACATCACTGTGTGTATTATCCTGTACTGTGACATCACTGTGTGTATTATCTCTGTACTGTGACATCACTGTGTGTATTATCCTGTACTGTGACATCACTGTGTGTATTATCTCTGTACTGTGACATCACTGTGTGTATTATCCTGTACTGTGACATCACTGTGTGTATTATCCTGTACTGTGACATCACTGTGTGTGTGTGTATTATCCTGTACTGTGACATCACTGTGTGTATTATCTCTGTACTGTGACATCACTGTGTGTATTATCCTGTACTGTGACATCACTGTGTGTATTATCCTGTACAGTGACATCACTGTGTGTATTATCCTGTACTGTGACATCACTGTGTGTATTATCCCTGTACTGTGACATCACTGTGTGTATTATCCTGTACTGTGACATCACTGTGTGTATTATCCTGTACTGTGACATCACTGTGTGTATTATCTCTGTACTGTGACATCACTGTGTGTATTATCCCTGTACTGTGACATCACTGTGTGTATTATCCCTGTACTGTGACATCACTGTGTGTATTATCCTGTACTGTGACATCACTGTGTGTATTATCTCTGTACTGTGACATCACTGTGTGTATTATCCCTGTACTGTGACATCACTGTGTGTATTATCTCTGTACTGTGACATCACTGTGTGTATTATCCCTGTACTGTGACATCACTGTGTGTATTATCTCTGTACTGTGACATCACTGTGTGTATTATCTCTGTACTGTGACATCACTGTGTGTATTATCCCTGTACTGTGACATCACTGTGTGTATTATCTCTGTACTGTGACATCACTGTGTGTATTATCCTGTACTGTGACATCACTGTGTGTATTATCCCTGTACTGTGACATCACTGTGTGTATTATCCCTGTACTGTGACATCACTGTGTGTATTATCCCTGTACTGTGACATCACTGTGTGTATTATCCTGTACTGTGACATCACTGTGTGTATTATCCTGTACTGTGACATCACTGTGTGTATTATCCTGTACTGTGACATCACTGTGTGTATTATCTCTGTACTGTGACATCACTGTGTGTATTATCCTGTACTGTGACATCACTGTGTGTATTATCCCTGTACTGTGACATCACTGTGTGTATTATCTCTGTACTGTGACATCACTGTGTGTATTATCCCTGTACTGTGACATCACTGTGTGTATTATCTCTGTACTGTGACATCACTGTGTGTATTATCTCTGTACTGTGACATCACTGTGTGTATTATCCCTGTACTGTGACATCACTGTGTGTATTATCTCTGTACTGTGACATCACTGTGTGTATTATCTCTGTACTGTGACATCACTGTGTGTATTATCCCTGTACTGTGACATCACTGTGTGTATTATCTCTGTACTGTGACATCACTGTGTGTATTATCCCTGTACTGTGACATCACTGTGTGTATTATCCTGTACTGTGACATCACTGTGTGTATTATCCTGTACTGTGACATCACTGTGTGTATTATCTCTGTACTGTGACATCACTGTGTGTATTATCCCTGTACTGTGACATCACTGTGTGTATTATCTCTGTACTGTGACATCACTGTGTGTATTATCCCTGTACTGTGACATCACTGTGTGTATTATCTCTGTACTGTGACATCACTGTGTGTATTATCCCTGTACTGTGACATCACTGTGTGTATTATCTCTGTACTGTGACATCACTGTGTGTATTATCTCTGTACTGTGACATCACTGTGTGTATTATCCCTGTACTGTGACATCACTGTGTGTATTATCTCTGTACTGTGACATCACTGTGTGTATTATCCTGTACTGTGACATCACTGTGTGTATTATCCCTGTACTGTGACATCACTGTGTGTATTATCCCTGTACTGTGACATCACTGTGTGTATTATCCCTGTACTGTGACATCACTGTGTGTATTATCCTGTACTGTGACATCACTGTGTGTATTATCCTGTACTGTGACATCACTGTGTGTATTATCCTGTACTGTGACATCACTGTGTGTATTATCTCTGTACTGTGACATCACTGTGTGTATTATCCTGTACTGTGACATCACTGTGTGTATTATCCCTGTACTGTGACATCACTGTGTGTATTATCTCTGTACTGTGACATCACTGTGTGTATTATCCCTGTACTGTGACATCACTGTGTGTATTATCTCTGTACTGTGACATCACTGTGTGTATTATCTCTGTACTGTGACATCACTGTGTGTATTATCCCTGTACTGTGACATCACTGTGTGTATTATCTCTGTACTGTGACATCACTGTGTGTATTATCCCTGTACTGTGACATCACTGTGTGTATTATCCCTGTACTGTGACATCACTGTGTGTATTATCCTGTACTGTGACATCACTGTGTGTATTATCTCTGTACTGTGACATCACTGTGTGTATTGTACCTGTTAGCTATACCTTCAGGGATATGGAGTAATGCTGACACTATCGTTGTACCAATTACCTTACATAACTTTTCTGTGAGCGGAGGATCCCTTTAAGTGTTGGCTACATTGCACAACCGCGTTCTGTCTCCGCTCAGTAAATACAGTCTCTGCAATGTTCCTTATTAATCTGATTTTTCTTAGCATTCGTTTCACTATTCAATTTTTATGGTGACTAAAAGCCGAGCTTTGCAGGGCAGGACTATTTGCATTTTGAGCATATGAATTTCATTTTACCAATGAAATATCTGTAAATAGAAATTCTGCCAGCAATTCCGGCTGCCAAACTCTGCTGTCAACAGTCTGGTGACTGTGAAATACCGAGCAACTTACCATGAATCTCTCACAATTTGAGGAATGATGCTGAGGGCAGAAAAACACTCCTCGCAAATCAATATCCCCTAATACCCCCCTGCTGCTCCCGCGCCTCTTCCTCTGCCCCAAGAAACAATCTGTTCTCGACATCTCGGGATCATGTCTGGGGGTAGTTCTCCTGAATTTTGTCAGATTTATACAATTCTTGGATATTAATCCCTTCCACATGTTAGGAGCGATCTTTAATCATATGCTGGTCTGTCTCTCGCATGAAGGTTACACAAAGGAACTTGTATCAAGCGCTGTCAGCGAGCGAAACTTCGATGGAGAATGGTTTTCATTTGTTAAAGGGAATTTTTATGGGGAAACGCTTTTCACAATCTATATCATGAGCTCCTTTCCTGCTGGGCAGGTCCTCCCCATATAAGGGGGGTGCAAAAATGATTGGACCCCATAGAATGGGGTCTGCGGAGTGTTCTGCCAATAGGATTTATGCAGATGTGTCCTTTCTTATCTTCCTTTGTCACAAGATATAGATTTTTAAAAACGACGTGATTTCTTGATACTCTGCTATGTGATGTCTATTCTATGTGTGGCCACCCAGTGGTCGTGATCTGAATTGCAACTGAATGTTGAGATATTGTATTTGGTTTCACAAGGAATTGGAGTCTGTAACCAAATCCAAGAAAGGTTAAGGGTGAGCAGATCTATGTTGAGCAGCTCTGTCTTTCCAACTAGATAGATAAAATATAGCCTTGCTACTGTTAGACTTATAGGGAACTGTATAAGCCTTGATACAACGATCTCTAGTGGTGGATACTGGAAGCCACTATGAGACTGGCCACCTCCATAGTTGTTATATGCCCAATGCCTATGGTAGGTAGATCATTGCCAAGAATGTTTCCTAAAACAAAGGTGTAAATTGGAGCTCTTGGACCCCAGTGCAAAACTCATAATGGACCTTGTTCCATTTAGAATGGTATGATATATTTTACATGGCAAGGGGATCTTTGGTGCCCGCACAGGATCCAGGACTACTACTGCACCCCTTAGAGCTACTACCCCTGTCCCAACCCTGTAGCAAAAAAAACGTATACATTAGATGAACGTTGTCTGATTCCAGTTGGATTGAAAGATAACACAATATTGGAGTTACCAACATTCTCCCGATCCCAGATTTCAACACGCTCAATCCTTTTGCTCTCAGGAGATGGCTTGACAGGGGTGCTATGTCTCCTTAAAGGGGTTGTCCAGGGATTTATCTTTTATGGCCATAAATATCTGATAGGGTGAAGACCAACAGATGACCCCCAAACATATCAGCTGTTCAGGGCTATGTTTGGTCTGTGTACTATACAGTACCCAGAGCTGGATGTTGTATTTGGCAGCCACTTTCTCCACTGCTCCCTTGGAGAACCCAGGAACCAACATGTACGTGTATGGGGGGGGACAGGAGGAATAGCTGATGACCAGTATAAGTTATATTCTATCAAATCTAATAGGTGGGGGGTCCTGTCCGCTGTTTTTGGAAATACCATATACAATAACAGCGAGTGGCCAGCTCTCCCATTGCAGCCCCCTCCCTGTTTTTGTACCTGACTCTTCCTACAGGATTCCCCGTTCTACCAATCTATAGTTGGGCGTGGGCGATAGTAAGAAGTCACTTAAAATAGACGAAAGGGATAAAAATACAAGCGAAAAAATTCTACATACTAATAGTTAATTGAAAGCAGAAATTCCTGATCACTGAATTGTAGGCGTTTGTTAATTACCAGAGAGGAACAAAGGGATATGGACGTCCTGCGGAGATTATTCATTCAGCATATGCTTGCCTTTCATCACTTCGCTCTAGAAATAGCATTCAAAGCAGATCTTAAAGAGCAATAACCATCCATTCACACCGAGGAGAGAAGCGAAGTTTAGGATAAGCGGTTGGAGGGAGGAAGAGCTGAATGAGCGTTAGGTGGGCGGCTAGCCGAAGGGCATGGCCGCCTCAAGGACCAAAGTATGGAAAGTAAACCTTCCTGTTTCAGATCAGATCGTGTTTTAGTGAATCCTAGCAAAGTAAACCTCAAATAGGAAAGGACCTTTGTGAATTGGACCAGAAATCGGTGTTTGGGGGGACGTGAAATGTCATGTAACAAGTTAAAAGTTAGACAGAAGCATTTGGATTACATATAGGTCTGTTATGTGTCACCTAACTGAATACCATGAGCCCTGGTGGGTCAGAAATGGAGCCCACCTGACCTAGACCAGTGGACCAGTGCAACCTAGATCCCAGCTCACATTAGAGATGAGCAAGGTATTCAATCAAAAATTTTACAAAATTCTGGGTCGAATTTTGGTGGCTCCTCACTGGGGTCCCCAGAATATAGTGGGTGGAGGAGGCCCAGGGGTGGTATAAACAATAACAAACACCTATACTCACCTTCCCTTGGCCTTACAGCGTTCAGCGCGCTCTTTCTGTCCTCTTCTGTATTCTTCCGACCTCCTGGGTAACGTCATGATGTTTGTCACACCCCATGTGATAGGGCTTCAGTGGTGACCCTGGGTCTATGGCGTCACCCAAGAGGCCAGAAGAGGACTAAGAGAGGGACAGACACTACAAGGAGACCTAAAAGTATAATAATAAATGTAATAACTCCACTTCTATCCGAACAAATTCAGACCAAAACAAACTGGAAAGTTCACTTGTTTGGAGCGCCCCACCACTCATTGCAAGTCATCTCCTAGACACAGGGCCGCCGATAGGCCAGTACTACTGCTACTGGCGTCAGGGGCCCGGCCAAATTTAAAAATTGGGGGGGCCCGGGCCCCCTGGCGCCGGCAGCAGTCATTGTATGTCCTGCTTTTTTCAACTCAGATCTGCGTCCAGGGGACGCAGATCTGAGTTGAACACATACGCGGCTGAAGCGAGGAGCTGACACAGGTCAGCTCCTCGCTTCGACACTGCCCGCCTCTCTCACTGACACATATGCGGCTGAAGTGAGGGGAGCTGACCTGTGTCAGCTCCTCGCTTCGCCGCTGCGGCCTCTCTCGCTGACACATATGCGGCTGGCTCAGTTGGGAGGTATGGGTACAGGGGGCAATGGAAAGATGTTAGAGGGTGGACGGGGGGGATTGTTGGGACATCGGGTGTGGGGCAATAATATATAATATATAAGTTTTTAGCTGGAGAATAATAATGATGTAGGCTGATATGTTACTAGCATAGCAGCCTGTTTGGGGGTGGGACTTTCACTGTAAAGGAGTGTTCACATTGTGTTTTTGGCCTCCCTTGCCGGGATACGTTGGTAACCAGTCACAATCAGCTCCCCACTTATCCCTGCACGGAGAACTGCAGCCCCCCCTTTTTTTTTCATGGCCAGTTCTTCGTGAAGGGATAAGTTGACAGCTGATTCTGACTGGTTACCAACGTATCCCGGCAAGGGAGGCCAAAAACACAATGTGAATAAGCCCTGAGGATTTATTAGGAGGGCTCTTATAGATGGTGTTGGCTCTCTATTGGCGCTGTCACACGTAGCAGATCTTACCTGCAAATAGAATCTGATTAAGCCTTGTAATGCTGCTAAATAAAGGGAAATGTAATACAGAATTGGTGTGTCGCAAAATAAGGTGGGGGGGGGATAAGGTGGGGAGGGGGGCCCAGACACTTAGGCTGTTTGGGGCCCCGAAATTCCTGATGGCGGCCCTGCCTAGACATACCATTGGCTTGCAAAGCAAAGTGATGACTTGTTAGCTCCAGCATTCAATGAGCTCTAGGCCTCCTTATACTTGTGTTATAAAGGGAGGCACATGGCTTGTGTCCTAACAAATTAACTAGGAAGTGCTGCCTCCTATCAGGCTGACAGGCCGCGTCTGCTCCCAGGCACGGTGAAGGATAACTTTGTATCCAGCTACATTCCATTAGAACCTCGCTCCTGCTCGTGGTGGATACATCACAGAGGTCTCCGGTGGATTCTGTTTGCTCAATTGCAAAAGAAATAGTCACTCAATTATTTAAAGGCATTTACCAATTACAGAGAGAATGTTCTTATGTTCTATAAGATTTGCTGAAGCTAGAGGCTAAAGAGTTCATCCTTCTGCCAAGTGGGAAAACATTTGTCTACATTGCACCAACCGCTAAGTGCACAAATTGCTCACGTTAACTACAATGTTTGGTGGGGGGGAAGCATTGAGAACCAATGATAGTCGCACAATCCTGTAGACATGTCAATACTGTATCTGGCCATGGGGTGAGCTGCAATACCAGTCACAGCCACTACGGTATACACAGCGCTGTGCTCAGTGAAGAGTAACACTCACCAGAATTGATATGTGGGGGTCCTGGATTTTGGACCCTTGCCAATCCCATATTGATGACCTATTCTATGGACAGTCTTGGAAACCACTTTAACCACATCCCATATTGGATTCATCCTCAATTGCAGAATACATCTGGTGATTGATTCTATAAAGTTGCTATACATGTTGTCACAGGGAACCTCCGATACTCTAATACATTCATGGTAACCTAAGAATGTAAGAGCATGGAAAACAGCCTCAAGGAAAATGTCAGCCACAACTAAACTTCTAAACTGTTAGTTCTCCATAAAGGTAGCACTGAAGGAATTTCTGATAATTATTGTCCTTGGCAGGTTCTTACAAAGACATTGCGATGACATAAGCAATGTACTGCATGTTCTGGTCTAATATGTTCTTCAGATCAAATGTCACCCCGCACATCTTGTTGCCATACCAGGGCGATGCTATTTCCATTATGGTCATGTGATAATATCTGCAAACATGGTCCCTGGGTAAAAGTCCATAATCTATCAGAGATCATAGGTTGGAAGAATATATCCTGGCAACTGTTCATTTCTTCTGCAGTGCCCCCACAGGGAAAATGGAGAATTACATTACACTTAATACCTGTCCCTATAGCGTACTGAGCTATTGGATCCGCCACAGCAAAGGACATTTGTATCAGTTTTTGCTCCAACTCATTTTTGGGGATAAATGCTTCTCAGAATCCGCATACAATGATGAAACTCATAAGATTTGGGTCCATTTATTTGGGAAGAGACAACCCTGTTATGTTTTTGGCTCTGTCTTGACTCAAGAGATAGAAGGATCTCAACAAGGATCCCAAGGAGGATAAATCACAGCTAGAGGTGGGAGACAGTAGCTTAGCCAAGTGTATGTGTCTATGGGGTGTCTGGAGGAATAGCTGTCAAGCCAATGGAGGTGTATGTCCATCTGCAGTGGTGTAACTAAAGTCTTGTGGGCCCTGGTGTAATTTTTTTGTCCAGGGCCCCCTACCTTATCCCTATAGTGAATTCTTGATTATGGGTTATGGGTGCTAAGGCGTTAAATCAACCTTAGTATGGTTCGGGTAATCTGTGGGTCTCCTTGGCTTATGGGCCAGATGGAAGCTGCAATCTCAATACTGATGCCAGTGCTTATGGGTCCCAGTGAAACTGCACCCTAGGCAACCCATCATGTTACGTCCCTGACCATCTGTAGAGTATTGGAGAACGGAATTAATATAATGAAGACAATCCCATAGAAAATGTAACAAAAATTACTTTGCCAGTTGATGGAACGATATAGTGTTACCATGTAGCGCACTATCCCAGACTTCCATAGACCATCATACAGTGGAAACCTACATGAAATTATTTCAGGGCTCTGAGATTCCGAGACATGGCATACTGGTGGTGTTGAGCGGACTGACATGGTTCAAGTATGTTGTAGAAATGACTTATCTCCTGGAAAGCTGATACCTTGTCCAGTTACCTTTGAAGCTTCGACCACTGGCAAGTTCCAGACCATCATTCCTGCCCAACTATCAATACAGAACCTGTTATCAATGAGCTCCATTACAGAGAACTGATAGCAGCGGCAGCCATGTAACCCGTCATGCTTCCTAACCTTGTAGCGTCTTATCTGGAGGGACATGCTGTTACGTGAAATTAGTATGACAGCTGCCAAAGGAAATGGAGAAGATAACCCAATATCAGGGGTCCCTATGGCTGTCACAAGACTACAACTCCCAGGTGGAGGCTCTCCAGTTACTGGGCAGGTGCAGCTTTGCAACGGGTTGTGAACATATAGCTTGTAGAGGATATTTGGCACAACAGGGGCCCCATGCACTTTAGGGGCCCATTCTTTTTTTTGGGAATACTACTTCTCTCAACCCCATAGTCTCCACACTAGTTATATACAGTGGGGCAAAAAAGTATTTAGTCAGTCACCAATAGTGCAAGTTCCACCACTTAAAAAGATGAGAGGCGTCTGTAACTTACATCATAGGTAGACCTCAACTATGAGAGAAAAAATGAGAAAACAAATCCAGAAAATCACATTGTCTGATTTTGTAAGAATTTATTTGCAAATTATGGTGGAAAATAAGTATTTGGTCAGTAACAAAATTTCATCTCAATACTTTGTTCTATGTCCTTTGTTGGCAATGACAGAGGTCAAACGTTTTCTGTAAGTCTTCACAAGGTTGGCACACACTGTTGTTGGTATGTTGGCCCATTCCTCCATGCAGATCTCCTCTAGAGCAGTGATGTTTTGGGGGTGTCGCTTGGCAACACGGACTTTCAACTCCCTCCAAAGGTTTTCTATAGGGTTGAGATCTGGAGACTGGCTAGGCCACTCCAGGACCTTGAAATGCTTCTTACAAAGCCACTCCTTCGTTGCCCTGGCGGTGTGCTTTGGATCATTGTCATGTTGAAAGACCCAGCCACGTTTCATCTTCAATGCCCTTGCTGATGGAAGGAGGTTTGCACTCAAAATCTCACGATACATGGCCCCATTCATTCTTTCATGTGCCCGGATCAGTCGTCCTGGCCCCTTTGCAGAGACACAGCCCCAAAGCATGATGTTTCTACCCCCATGCTTTACAGTAGGTATGGTGTTTGATGGATGCAACTCAGTATTCTTTTTCCTCCAAACACGAAAAGTTGTGTTTCTACCAAACAGTTCCAGTTTGGTTTCATCAGACCATAGGACATTCTCCCAATACTCTTCTGGATCATCCAAATGCTCTCTAGCAAACTTCAGACGGGCCCGGACATGTACTGGCTTAAGCAGTGGGACACGTCTGGCACTGCAGGATCTGAGTCCCTGGCGGCGTAGTGTGTTACGGATGGTAGGCTTTGTTACATTGGTCCCAGCTCTCTGCAGTTCATTCACTAGGTCCCCCCGCGTGGTTCTGGGATTTTTGCTCACCGTTCTTGTGATCATTTTGACCCCACGGGGTGAGATTTTGCGTGGAGCCCCAGATCGAGGGAGATTATCAGTGGTCTTGTATGTCTTCCATTTTCTAATTATTGCTCCCACAGTTGATTTCTTCAATCCAAGCTGGTTGCCTATTGCAGATTCAGTCTTCCCAGCCTGGTGCAGGGCTACAATTTTGTTTCTGGTGTCCTTTGACAGCTCTTTGGTCTTCACCATAGTGGAGTTTGGAGTCTGACTGTTTGAGGGTGTGCACAGGTGTCTTTTTATACTGATAACAAGTTTAAACACGTGCCATTACTACAGGTAATAAGTGGAGGAAAGAGGAGACTCTTAAAGAAGAAGTTACAGGTCTGTGAGAGCCAGAAATCTTGATTGTTTGTAGGTGACCAAATACTTATTTTCCACCATAATTTGCAAATAAATTCTTACAAAATCAGACAATGTGATTTTCTGGATTTGTTTTCTCATTTTGTCTCTCATAGTTGAGGTCTACCTATGATGTAAATTACAGGCGCCTCTCATCTTTTTAAGTGGTGGAACTTGCACTATTGGTGACTGACAATACTTTTTTGCCCCACTGTATGTGTTGTTCTGTACGCACATTTTCTTATACTTTTGCCAGTTTATACAAATACAACCCCCATCCGCGTTATTCGGCTCAAGTTAAATGTATGGGAAAATCCAGCAGATAATCATCAAAGTGTCAGAAGTCATTTGCGAAATCCAATGTGGTTTCTGTGCGGTGCATTTGGGCTGGTAATTCAGACGCGCTCTATTTTGATGGCTTTCCATAGGCATCTGCTATTTGCTATGTATGTGACCGCAATGTAAGGCATGGCTAACAGGTTCCAACCCAACGAACCGTGATGTTGTCAGAAATCATTATTTTATTATGCGCCTTTAGATTTACTGATTTACCACTTTTCTGACAAGCTTGTTTTTAGCTCATATCCATGGCCAGGCTCGAATCAAAGGAAGAAAAGTGGAGTGCAAGATATTCAGGAATATAGAAATGTATCTTTATGAATTTATATCACTTCCCATATCTTAGGAAATGAGATCTGTGGCAATGCGACCCAACATATAGTCCATGTATTCCGTAATACATGGCAACTTCTCCAAGATCTCGGAGTCTTCCATTATATGTTCCCCTGCATAATGACTATTGGGGGACCAAACTAGAGGCATTGATCATGTAGAGAACTGGTTTAGAATGGACCAGATTTGACCCAAATACTATTATATTCTGGGATCTTTTGACCTCAGAGTATAATAATCCCAGAGAAGGTGCGGAATCAGAATGATCACCGATACTTTCCCTTATCTCTCCTAGGCTACTTTGCTGTCCTCTTCAGTCATCTTCCAACCTCCTAAGTGAAGTCCCGGGCCTCTGGGTACTGCTGAGACCCAATCATCTGGTGTGCACCAACATCATGATGTTTATGTTGATGCACCATGATGTAGGCGTGCCTCATGTGACCTTTGAGACCCAATTTCAGGCCTCAGCAGTCACTTGGGGCCCGTGATGTCACCCAGGAGGCCAGAAGAGGCCGAAAGACGACCAAAGAGGACCATAAGGGAATCCACGAGTGAAGGTGGGTAAAGTTTTTATTAGGTTTCTGCACCTTGACTTATTATACTCTGGGGTCTGAAGGAACTAACAGTTCAGGTGGAACAAGTTATGTCCGACACGAAACCGCTGAACAAAACTTGCTGATATTTGCGAAACTGACGTCTGATCAGATTTGCCCATCTCTATTCTTGGAAAGTTATTGCTCCCATATAGATAAAATACAACCTTTAAATGGTTAAAATCTTATACTGTTTTTTGCATACAGCTCCTGTGTGACCTAATATGACCTATGTGACCTAATATGACTTATGTGACCTAATGTGACAAGGGTTGAGCCGATCTTGACTTTTCAGGATCGATTTTGAAATCCGATTTCCGATCATTTTTCATTCGAACCCGATCTCGATCCCAATTCCGATCCCAATGCAAGTCAATGGGATTTTTTTACTAATTGGAGATCGTTTTTTTTAAAAACAATCCTATTCACTATACAGCATGGAATCTAACAATTGAACGCTTTGTTAGAATCCACGCTGTGTGGTGATTTTTTTTTAATCACAAAGTAGCCAGAGGATTTTTTTTTTATTCTCTGGCTACTTGGTCCCCCCTGGTGTCCACTTACCTGCAGAGATGGCTGGTCCGGTGCCTGGTGTTCTCGTACTTCTTCGTCTCGCTGCCCCCTGCCTCCCAGGTTAGGAGAGTGTGGGCGGGTTAGGAGAGTGTGGGCAGGTACTGGGAAGGGAGACATCACGTCTCCCCACCCTGTACCCGCCCACACTCTCCTAAGTCACAAGCCCCGCCTTCTTCCTAGCTCTTTAACACTAACCTGGGAGGCGGGGGCAGGGAGGTGAAGAAGAACGAGAACACCGGGCACTGGACCAGCCATCTCTGCAGGTAAGTAGCTACTAGAGATGTTCGCTAGTCTCCCATTAGAATGAATGGACGCAGCCGGCACGCAGGCTGCGTCCATAAGGCTGTGTGCCGGCTGCTTCCATTCATTCCTATGGAACCGCAGTGAGCCTTCACACTGATTATACACTCCGCTCAGAATGAGAGGAGTGTATAGTCAGTGTGAAGGCTAACATTGTTAGCTTTTCCCACAATGCTTGGCAGTAGCAAAGCATTGTGGGAAATAATCACCGATCTCGATTCCACCTAAAAAGATCGTGTTCGGAATAACGATCGTGAAATTTTCTCGATCGACGATTGGAATCCGATCTTTTCCGAACACGATCGCTCAACCCTAAATGTGACCTGTGTGACCTAATATGACCTATGTGACCTAATGTGACCTGCGAGATTCCGCAGCCATAAGTTCCCTACCTCTTTTTAGTAAAGATCTGTAGGTTATCAGGAAGTAGAGGACTGATGAAAACGTATAGATGCGGCATCAGACTACACTTGGTTTGTTTGTAGTCTGTTGCCTTAGAGACACTGAGGTCTTCATAAGTTTTGTGAACATAAAACAATAGGAAATTTTCAATCAATGAATTCATTTTTCATATTGGGTACATTGTGTGAATAATCTTGTCTGTGACAAGTGAATAGGCGTAGCTCAGGCAACACAACTGGGTTTTGGACCCTGGGGGGGGGGGCTAATAGTCCCTCTGAACCATAAAATATACCACTATCTATACTAAGTGGCATAAATTAGCCCCATTACATGGTTTGACCTCAAATTTACAAGTCTGGCTTAGCTGCAATACCACACACAGCCTGTAGACAAGGGTGGCGCCGCAAGAGCTCACTGCTTTCTTCATTGAATGCGTCTCTTTATACAATACTGTAGCCCTTCGAGAGGCCATTACGCGTTGCATCTATTTACAATCTCACTGAGGTTACAGTAGCTCTTAGACAACCTCTACAATATTGTGAGTCTTTACATAGAGGGGGCAAACCACAGTCAGCGTGGGAGGTCTGTCAGGAGCTTGGCATGAAATATGTAAAGACCTATCAAAATTCAAGTAGTTGGAATAAGATGTTTACTTGCCATTTATAGACAGGCTAAGCCTCAGGAAACTATCACCTTCCTACTGGAACCAAGTGGGCAAAAATGGGATTCGGCCAGGGGTCTCTATTTGTAGACAAGGTTCCCTCTAAGATTCAGATAGAACATGAGTGTAGCCTTGAATAATATCAGCTGGAAAACTGGACCTTGGCTTGGTCTTCTGGCAGAAGACGCCGACGGTAAGGACTATGTTTAGTGGTCGCAGACCACACAGTCATTCCTCCTTCGTGCCACCAAGATGGAGGAATATTAGCTAAAGTGTAATGAATTGGCAGACAAGTTGGTCGGGGCTGTCACTCGGGGATGTGTCCGGCTGGGCTACTTCAGTCTGGAGACTCACAATAGCACAAGTGTACTGCCTTGTCAGCACGACAGATCAGCGCGTCCAAGATGGAGGTAATGAAAGCGAGACTTTATGAAGCGCTGACCCATGAACGTAAATTTGCTTATTTAAATAAAAGGGTGCACATAGCAGGCACGAGCTCTAAGCCCAATCCAGCGGACACCTGGATTGCATTAACTATTGCCAATCCAAATTCCTATAAAGCAGGCAAGCGCCATTGTACAGCTCCGACGGTGAAACATCTGCAACACAAAGCTAAAAAAAAATAAACCAAAACTAAGAAAATAATTTTGGGAAATTTTTGTTTTTGGAAAAGTATAAATGTAAAAATTTGTTTTTAAAGTATTGGTAATCTGGTAAATAATAGAGAGACTGTCATAATTATAAAGTGATTAGAAATATTTTATGAAATTAATTTTTTTTACATTTAAAAATGTTTTCATTTTTAAAAAATTACGCTTCATTTTTTGGGATTATTTAATATTTTTCTACGATATCATTAATATTATTATTATTATTGTTATTATTATTCATTTTAGATTTAGAATTTTAATCACTTTTTAATCTTCATTTTTGGGATTATTTTATATTTTTCAACATTATTATTATTATTATTATTATTATTATTATTAATTTTTGAATTTTAATCAATTTTTAAGCTTCATTTTTGGGATTATTTTATATTTTTCAACATTATTATTATTATTATTATTATTATTATTATTATTAATAATAATTTTTGAATTTTAATCAATTTTTAAGCTTTATTTTTCGGATTATTTAATATTTTTCAACATTATTATTATTATTATTATTATTATTATTATTATTATTAGAATTTTAATAAATTTTTTCAATTTTCATTTTTGGGATTATTTTATATTTTTCTAATTTTGATAATAATAATAATAAAAATAATAATAATAATAATAATAATAATAATAATAATAATAATAATAATAATAATAAACAAATGCCAAAAATTGAAGAAGCGTAAAAAGAAATTGATTAAAATTTGACCTTGTAGATGATAGTTACAATGGTTCAATTCTATAATAATTATAACACATATAATGACAATAATAATAATAATAATAATAATAATAATAATAAATAACAATTGAAAAATATAAAATTATACAAAAAAAATTCAGAAGCCAGTCTACTATCCAATTCATGAGCTGAAACTGATCCAAAATTGTGGCCTATCTTTTAAGTGGGATCTCCTAATATTTTCTCATAAATCCTTGGTAAAACATGGCCGTGTACCACAGGTGGGCAAACAGGAATTTCTGCCACAATTTCATGTGTTCATTTACATTGGATTTAGGGCAGTTCAGCCACACACCACAGAAATATTAAAGGGAAGGTTGTTACTTTTATCATCCTTTAAAGGAGTGTTTCGATATGGAAATATTCAGGATAGACCATCAGGATCAGATTGGTCCAACACCACATCTTCTTCAGTTTATACTGAGTGATCAGTGATCGGCTTCCTGTGAATCTGGATAGAAAGTCTTCAGTTTCCCTACAGCGCCACCACAGGGGACATTAAGTATTACACTTCCTGTTTTGTCTGAATAATGCAGAACAGGACGGAGGCTGCAGAGCAAGAGATGATCTTAATAACTTTGGTCCAAATATTATCTAATAGGGTGTATAAAATTAGTCTTATACATAAGACAATCCCTTTAATGAAGTATTTTAAAAAAAATAATATACTGTACATGTTTTTGCTGTGAAACTTCTCAATGCTTGTTGAAAAACAGAAATATAATGACTATGGTAGGCAGTATGGACAGGGAAAGAGTTTCATAATGGACTCATGGAGGTTCATAATAGACTCATGGAGGTTCATAATGGACTCAAGGAGGTTCATAATGGACTCATGGAGGTTCATAATGAACTCATGGAGGTTCATAATGAACTCATGGAGGTTCATAATGGACCTTCAAAGAGGTTCATAATGGACTCGGTTAGTTACAAAATTTTCAAAAAGTTTGGGTTCGGCCAAACCTGAGGTTTTTGGTTCTCCAAAAGCTGATTACTACACCTTGGGGTCTCCTATTGTTATATTACCCCCCCCCCCAGATTATGATAGTCTGAGACCTAAAGAGACCTCAGGGTATGATCATCAATTTTGTCCAAGTGACCCTCTTCAATATTTCCGAAATGAATCTGAGCTACAATGCTATACCGGCGATACCTTGATGAATACATCAGAATCACTTTAAGATGACTAGAAACCCAACTAATCCATCAATGATCTAGTGCGAGTCTAGGGAACATTACTCCATACATGCCACAAGAAGCCTCTCTTTCACCATTATGTAATATTTTGGCACGTTGAGCATATCTTACAAAGCACTTTGGGTTTTTTTTTTCATCCTTTTACTTAAAACAGAACGAATTGCTTTCAAGATAAGGAAAATAGACATCAACTCCAACACTTGGTTACGTATGCACTTAACTTCACAGCGAGACTGACTTATTTATTTTCTTGAATTCCTTCCAGTTCTGCGGATGCGTATTAAAGAGGTGAAGATTGAGAACGGAGATCTGAAGCTCATCGCGGCCCAGAAAAAGAAGAAGGTAATAAAAGCTGGAAAGCTCAAGAGGAAGGAGTTTCGTAAACTTGTCCTGTACATCAAAAACGCGGTGGAATGCCAATGTCCTCAGCTGGACAACTTGAGCGGGAGCTTCCTTATCATGGGCCGGAAAGTGGAGAATAAGCTTTTGCTCACAGCCATCTACAAGTGGGACAAGAAAAGCAAAGACATGAAGTACACCGTGAACTTCATGTTCTCCTTCCCCTGTTCCGAGAGCCTTTCTCACGGTGCGCACATAGGATCCTTCCGCTAAGCTCGAGATCTGGAGAACTTTCCATGATGCCTTCACCTAGCCTTACCAAATGGACTTTATATTTTAGCAATAGCAGTAACATAGCATACTCAGCTTCAAGTAAAAAAAAAAAAAAAGAGTTATTAGGGTAGTCATACCGAATTATATGGCTGAGAGGGTGAAGGATGGGATCGTTGCAAGACAGACACGCGAAATAAGGAAAGGACGGACTTGGATTGCAGAACTCTGACGGTGAACACAATGTACAAGGTTTAGGAAAGATACCCGGAACGATATGTTTAAGTCTCACATTGTCAAAGTGGTTAAAAACAGCAGTTTATCATTCCCTTAGGCAAAATACATTAAGACTTAAGCCGGCAGCGGCAAAAACGAAATATAGTATTTACAGGAAAGCGGCTGGGCAAATGTTCTCCAATAAATTATAGTCTGACGTCAGATTCTTATGCCAGGAAATTTCACTATAGGAATATATATTCACAGATAAGAAATATGAACACAGCCATTATTATTTTTTACTGCTTCTTTGAATTTCCATTAAAAGATTTAACTTTTTTGTTTCCCTTTTGAGCTGAGGACACGGACGTATATATAAAGAGAGAAGTTGATATGGGGCCACTGGCCGGTGAAGGTGCCGGTAAGTGCTAAATGATAGAAAGGTCATATGGGGCAAATGCAAAGCGTCTACAGTAGGAGCCTCTACATACCCCAGTTCTCTCCAGTCTCCTCCATACATTTCCCGCAGCTACACATGAACATATTGGAGGTTTGTATTCACGACAGAATGTTTTTGGTCTTAAATGTAGAGAGACGTAGCTGGTGGTGATTGAACGTGAAGAAAAATTTACACAACCAATCCTTCCTTCTCCCAACACTGTCCAGGTACAGTAGACATAACATGGTAATGTGGTTATTAAGGTTGGATAATGATGCAAGTCCTTCAAGTCCAACCTATAAACCTACCAAAGTAGAGAACAAGGCAAAAACCCAACTGCCCCATCAGAGGAGAAAATTCCTTCCCAACTCCCAATTTCCCCATTGGACTAAATTCCTGAATGAGCATAGTATCCCAAAACTTCTAGTTCCCATAACCCGTGATATTTTTTACTTTCAAGAAAGTCATCCGAGCCCCTTTAAAATTGTACAAGTTACCAGCCATCACCACAACCTGTGGCGGTAAGTTCCATAGTCTCACCACTCTTACGTAAAGATGTTATGGCTGTGGTGAAACCTTATTTCCTCTAGACATAAAGGATGTCTTCTTGTTACGGTGAATTCTTGGCCAATCCTGCTCTGCCCATACAACTTCTATAGATGTTATCCAACAATTTTATCTTCTGGCCTCCTCAAACATGCGAGATCAGTTCATCCAATAGGTTTCCAATCAGCAGTGGAAAGTAAGTTATTCCCAGAAGACTCTAGTAGTATCATATCTTCTGGAAGAACAAAAAATCACACCTAATCCTTCTGTCCCATGACGTCATTGGCATGAGCCTCATGGGGTTTTTGCCTACCCCTGGATCAACACTGTAGGGATTGTAGGGTTATAGGTTGGGCTTGATGGACTAATGTCTTTATCCAACCTCATCTACTATGTAACTCTCTGCTGTGGAGTATCAGGACTCTGGAGATCACCATTCATAACTTTGTCAGGCAGTAGGTTTAGTTGATCCTTGACATCCTAGATGTTTTACTGCCCAACATAAACAACAGGGATGTCTTATCACCTAACATATTAAGGATAGGGTAATAAAAATTCCAGTATTCTAAGAAGTTGTCTTCCATCCAATGGTTCAGTGGTGCTGCTTTGGATTTTCTGGGCTGATGGAAGACTAAGTTAAACTGGAAAAGCTGTTTATACACATTGTCCATTGTCCAATGATACATTGGCATGAAAAATTGAAACACAAAAACTCACTCGAGGGTAGAATCGGTAAGTAATGCTAAGAATATGCAAATCTGTTTTCCATGATGTAAAGAGGAAGACAGTGCCTCAGTCATACAGCCCACTAGGGGGTGCTCCTTTCAACATCATGCCCGACCTTCCCAGAGGCCTTTGCTGCAATGATGTGGGATTTTACCAAGTCAGTCTCTCAGCTGAGGACAGCTGTTTCCATCTAATTGGATCTCTTCAGCCCGGCGTAGAGAAGACTGACTTGGCAGGGGTGAGGGGCTTCTAGACAGGGTTAAGGGGATATTGTCACTCCTTAGGGAGAGATCACCATGTAGTTGTGTGATGCCTTATTAAGCCATATGCGCTCCACTGTGGGATCATGGGAAGAATATGCAAATCTGTCTTCCATGATGTAAATAGGAAGACAGTCCCTCAGTCATGCATATCCCCTTAATCCTAAGTAATGCTAATGGGAAAAAAAACAACAACAAGGATTTCAAAGATAAAAAAAAAAATATCCTAACAATCCATCCAGAACTGGTTGGAAGTTTCATTTTATAGAAAGTTTTCTGGTGAGATTTGAGTGTTATCGCACCTATGCCCTCTTTATTTATTAGAAAATTGGAGATGGCCCATGCTGCCGATGAGAAAAATAATGATCACATTGGTATTGAAACAGTATTGGTATCTTCCCAAATTCCAGCCATAAATATTTCTCTCCTACCTTTACTTACTGCCTATATTGCATACTGTATATCACCTTGGAATATGCAAAAACTTTTGTTTAAAATTGCTACTTCTGCCAACATCTTCGGGGGGGGGGGGGGGGGCAGGGGAATTTATCTCTAGAGATTATTCATATGGTTACCTGTGGTTTAGTGTAAGGAATGGGTAAATAATCCAACAAAGTTCAAGAGAAAGCCATCATAGCCAACGCCAAAATGGACCAACCTCCTGGTACTATCTCAAGCCAAACCTTCTGACTCGGAACAGTTGGGCATGAGTCTTGAGCCCTTATTTTGGAGGAAAATTGAGTGCCTTGGAACAATCCACTCTTTCATTTGCTTAGTCCGAGCTCATTCACTATAGCAGCATGGCATACATGGTTTATACTATGTGTCACCCTGGTCCTTCTGTCTCAAAAAAAAATCTTCTCTACTTTTTGAAGCATCTCTGTATAAATTGTCTTTCACTGTAAAAAACAACTATGGCTAGAAGGGAACCAACATTGCCTTATACTTGGATTCACCATATACATTGGGTTACAATATAACAATTCACCTGAGTCGTCCTCTTCCATCCCTTTCCCTCATGATTCTACAATGATGGTGTGACGTTGGTATAGAATGGAGTAGTAAGAGTCTGTATTTCCACAATGTGATTGGTCTGTGATGAATGTAATTATTTAAGAGGGTAATTTTGTATCCATGGTTCTAATTGGTTTTCGTTGATTCTATTCCCGATGTGTTTAATTTTTGAAATAAAGTCAACCTGTAAAAAATACCAATGTGCTGATGGGACGAATCTCTACCTAACGTGAGTGGCATGCATAGAAGAAAAGAGGATCCCGTAGTAATGACCAAAATAGTCCACCCCTCCCAATTTTTTTCCCTCTTCCTTGAGCCAATTTCCTGCCCCCTCTGGTTGACTACAATGGAGCTCTTCTGGGAAGGGAAGATCTACACCGATTGTTGTCACCCAGTAGAAATGCTATGGGACCACCAAGGGCAGGTCTCTTTAAGGGTCCCATAGCACACCGTAAGATTGGTCTCTATGACATATACGCTCTTGTCTAATGCCGATATGTGATATAAAGTCAACTAGTAAGAAATGCCTATGTGTTGATGGGCAGAATCTCTACCTAAGTTCAACGGCATACATAGAAGAGAAGTGGATCCCATAACAATGACCAAAATTGGCAACCTCATGTTTGTTTTCTGGTCCCTGTCCTTTAGTTGGGTGCAGTATAGCTCCTCTGGGGATGGGAATTCTACACAGATTGTTGCCATCTAATAGTAATAGTATGGGACCAACCAGGGCTAGTCTCTCCAAGGGTCCCAAGCAAAGTGCATGGCCTCTATGACAATATGCCCTTGCCTAATGGTGATATTTCCAGCAAAATAGTAGTCCATTTTATGGAAAAGTATATCCAGCCCATGCTTTTCTTATGTGTAAATGTTATATTCAGATATATTTTATTACAAATGTTATGTCTCTAATACATGGACACATTACAGTTTGGGGTGCACTCTACTCCACACAGACCATGAGCAGGGTTTTCTCATATCCGCTGTAACCAGACGTTCCATGCATGTTCACCGCCACATTGGTACTACTATGTAAAGTCTGTATTGTACTTCACAACTGACTCTGTCCCTTACAGAATAATTTTAATCATGTAATATTGTGTGTCTTTATCAAGTTTTAAAGTAAATTATTTCATTTGCTAAAACATAATGTGGTCTGTCCTTACTTTGCACGTTTTCAAATTTTACAAAAATTTCAGCAAATTGCTATTATGCTCGCTGGTCTCTTCAGATCCCAGATTATAATATATGGAGGCCCAGGGGACACTCACCTTCCCTCACTTCTCCTGCACTCTCGTGTGGTCTACCTCAGTCATCTTCTGGCCTCTTTGGGACCATTAAGGACTGTGATTCAACCTCACTGGTCACTAGAGATGGGCAAACCTCTCAAGATTTATTTTGCAACTCAGATCCCCAGTTCATTTCAGGACAAGCAAGTTTGGCATGAACTTGACCCTAGACTTGAGAGTATAAAAGTTGGAGGCCCTTATACGTAGTAAGACCCTTTGGGCCTCCTTACTACGTGTGGCACTCCAGGTAACGTCCACCACTCTTCTGAGACGTCATAGGCCTGGGGTCATGGCTGAGGGCTGTGTTTGGGCCACCAGTGGTCACGTGGGCATAATGAGCATCATGATAATCGTCCCGATTACCCTTGAGGCCAAATCACATGACTCAACCTTAAGCTGGGGCCGATGGCAGCCCAGAAGAGCACCAGACATTGCCAAGAAAGCGCCCGACACCACAAGGAGATCCAAGAGAGGTAACGGAAGGTTCATTCAGTATGAGTATTTATTTTATTTTTTTCATCGACCCTGGGCCTACACTTATTATACTCTAGGGTCTAATAAGACCCAAGAATATAATGTGGTGGCCATTGTAGTTCATATTTCATTTGAGACAAATCTCCATTGGTTTAGTTACATAAGAAAATGAACAATGTGGAATATTCGGGTCAAACCCATAAATTGGCCCCTCTCTAGTGGTCACATCGGCCTGTTTTTCATTTACCTCACTGCCCAGCAAACTGATATTCACTCTGACATTGCTGCAGAGACAGTCTAGATCTCCGAAGACGGACTTATAGCTTACACAGGAGTCCGTTTCCAGCTCACAATAGAAGTCTATAGAAATGGAGGAGCCCAATGAGAGAAACAGAGACTGCAGAATCTTATAGAAAATTTCTTGCTCACTCCAAGTACTTCATCCACATCAGTATGTCAAACACTGAAAGTTTTCTACTATAATTTCCTTTATCATCCCTCTGCTGCTTCTCAATAAGAGTAAGACAACAGAATCTCCTCCATGTGCTGTCTATGGGAGACATCCCAGCAGCCGCTCTCCACACACCAGCTCAGGGAGAACTGAGAGTGATAGAAAGAGCCTGCAGAGGCGGAAGGGCTAGAAATGCAAAATATAACTCATATAATAGGCACAAATGGTGTTATTCCTCATGTTCACACACTGGAGTATTTGCACTTAGTTGTTTACTTACATAGTATACTAATCAGAATATACAGAGATACAAGATAGATAGATAGATAGATAGATAGATAGATAGATAGATAGATAGATAGATAGATAGATAGGAGATAGATAGATAGATAGATAGATAGATAGATAGATAGATAGGAGATAGATAGATAGATAGGAGATAGATAGATAGATAGATAGATAGATAGATAGGAGATAGATAGATAGATAGATAGATAGATAGGAGACAGATAGATAGATAGATAGATAGATAGATAGGAGATAGATAGATAGATAGATAGGAGACAGATAGATAGATAGATAGATAGATAGATAGATAGATAGATAGGAGATAGATAGATAGATAGATAGATAGATAGATAGGAGATAGATAGATAGATAGATAGATAGATAGATAGATAGGAGACAGATAGATAGATAGATAGATAGATAGATAGATAGGAGATAGATAGATAGATAGATAGATAGATAGATAGGAGATAGATAGATAGATAGATAGATAGATAGATAGATGATAGATAGATAGGAGATAGATAGATTGATAGATAGATAATAGATAGATATGAGCTCACCCACCTTAGTTATTTCTTCTTATCACATCAGATCTCACTTACTATAAGTCTTTTATGTCGTCAATGACAAAAATCAAAGTTCCCCCAATCCATTGGTCATATCAAGAGGCTTCCAGCGAGGACTTGATATTAGATCGTGTAAAAGGACAAGTTCCCTGACACTGACACATGATAAATATAGCCTGGCTGTACTACTGTAATATGCCAAGCGGCTATAAATACCCTGCATGAGATCTGCAGGAACAAAACAAGTTATTACTTATCGTGCCTGGATGTTATATTGGCTGCTTGTCTACCCTTAATGGGGGTTTTATCGGGGTTCTTGTTGTTGTACTTGGACTGGGTGCTGGTTCCAATGATATGACCTGGGGTTGGAAACAGTCCAGAACCACAAGATCCACCATGAAAAACTCCATGGACAGCCCCTTTAATGGGTAAACTTACAGCATGTAAAACCATGAAGGATAACTTATTGACCTTTGCAGAAAGAAGATCCAAAACTACCAATCACCAATGCAGGTCTACTAGAGTATCAGATCGAGTTTAACCAAATGACAAACTCAGCACTGCTACATCTGTACATGATCCGGCTCATTGGCCCTCACTGGAAGAGTAAAATGCTACTTCATGACTTAAAAGTGAGGCCTCAGCTATATTTAGGCAGAACAAGTAGCTCTGCGGTCGGCTGCTCCCGTAATTTTGGATAGAGAACGCGCTTGTATTAATTATCCGCCGCGTCTAGATCCTTCTTCTCACTGCTTCTCGATAGGTCGTGCTATGGAGGATCTAAGAGCCAGGCTGGGTAGAAAACACCAGTGTAAGCTGCGGTAGACCACAGACATGTTTTCATCTGCCTCTTAAGCTCTGAAACATTGAAAACATTGTGTACTTTTCCTGTACACAAGGCTGACAGCGAGTCCAAACCACAAGTTCTTAGCGCGGAATTCTCCAGACGGATATTTCCAGTGATGGAGGGTCTGGTTACATCAGCCGGAGAGATACCGGGGGATGAGCAAGTGACAGAGAGATATGTGATAGCGCACAACCTGCCATGTGTGTCTGTGGTCAGAGGAGAATACGAATAAGGCGTAAAGAGCAGACAAAACCCATGGAAAGAAAATACATAATAATATATAATAATAATAATATAGAAAATACACAATATATAATAATATAATATATAACAATAATAATAATAATAATAATAATAATGTAAAGAAAATACACATAATAATAATAATAATAATATAGAAAATACACAATATATAATAATATAATAATAATAATATAATAAAATAATAATAATAATAATAATAAAGATAATAATAAAGAAAATACACAATATATAATATAATAATAATAATAATAATAATAATAATAATAATGATAATAATATAACAATAATAATAATAATAATAATAATAATAATAATAAAACCCATGGAAAGAAAATACATAATATATTATAATAATAATAATAATAATAATAATAATAATAACAACAATAAAAATAATAAAAATAATAATAATAATAATACCAATGTAAATAAAATACACAATATACAAGATTATCAGTATAATAATAAAAATAATATAGCCTGTGTAAGAAGATATACAATCCTACTAGTCCTACTAGTCCTGTTACTCAATCACGCAAAAGCGGCTGAACGGATTTGAATTAAGTTTGGCACATAGATAGATTGTAACCTCCATTAACACATCGGCTACTTTTTATCCCGGTAATGGCTTCACGACTGTTATGAATTTATGTTCACATACTATATTAAACTGCTCCTGCAGCAGCTTATCTCAGCTTCTGATAAAGCCAAGTCTCTATGTAAACACTCAGCTAACCCTCAGTGGATTGTGTACATGCATTTGCATATTATCTGATCTGCTCCAGACAGTGCTGACACACTGGATGGGAAAACACCTTTAATCCAAATTGGCAGTTTGCCAATTTTAAACATGCCGGGAAAAAGAAAATCTAATATGTCGAAAAAATTCTAAAACAGTGAGCCGACGGGGATCATCGGCGCCAACAACATATATGGCATCCCAGCGAGCTGCTGGAACAAATACAGGCATGGTGTGAGGAACAACTACAGTGCCAGGCTAGCTTGAGAGCTGCGAAAACGCCGGAGCATGAGGATCATTAACGCCAACAAAACGCTCATTATATGGCTGCTGAGATGCCAGAACAATCATGGGCACAGTGCAAGGAACGAGTTCAGCAGCAGCACAGCTTGACAGCTGAAGAAATGCTGGAGCATTGTTTGGATCATCAACGCCAACAACACGCTCATTATATTGTGTCCCGGCAAGCTGCTGAGATGCCGCAACAATCACAGGCACAGCACGAGGAACAAGTTAAGCGGCAGGACAGCTTGAGAGCTGCCAAAATGCCAAAGCAGGCAAATCATTGATGGCAGACATTTTTTGAATATAAGCGAATCGTCGATGCCAACAACACGCAGACGAAGTCGTGGGCAAAGGGCTAGTATAGAATAATATTCAAAATAATAATATAATCCATGTAAAGAAGATACAAAATATATAATATTTTCAAAATAATAATAATAATAATAATAATAATATAACCAATATAAAGAAAATACACAATTTATATTTTATTTATAACTAGAGGGAGGACCCGGCTTCGCATGGGTATATTTCATTTTTTGTTTGTGTAGTGGCCCCATAAGAATTGTCCAGTTTTGCACTGGTGTATTTTGTATGTGGTTTGTGTGTATGTCCATAAGCGTCATGTGATTATGTGTATCTCATTTTGGATGTCAGTGAAAAACCTGTGATCAGTTGTTATGGATACCTGGAGTAAAGCTGTATCTAATCCTTCCCCGTGTAGTACTGTGTTTAGATGCAAGTATCCAATCCTTGTTGGTGTGGTACTGTGTGCAGATGCACATATCTAATCCTCCCCGTGTGGTATTGTGTGAAGAGGCGCGTATCTAATCCTCCAGTAAGTGAAACTGTGTGCAGACGCGCATATCTAATGACTCTGGCGTGCGGTACCGTGTGCAGATGCGCGTATCTAATACTCTGGCATGTGGTACTGTGTGCAGATGCACGTATCTAATCCTCCCCTGTGTGGTATTGTGTGAAAAGGCGCGTATCTAATCCTATGGCATGTGGTACTGTGTGCAGACGTGCGTATCTAATCCTACGGAATTTGGTACTGTGTGCAGATGCGCTTATCTTATCCTCTGGCGTGTGGTACTGTGTGCAGACGCACGTATTTAATCCTCCCCCGTGTGGTACTGTGTGAAGAGGTGCGTATCTAATCCTACGGCGTGTGGAATTGTGTGTAGACACGTGTATCTAATCCTACGGCATGTGGTACTGTGTGTAGACGCATGTATCTAATCCTACGGCATGTGGTACTGTGTGTAGACGCGTGTATCTAATCCTAAGGCATGTGGTACTGTGTGTAGACGCACGTATCTAATCCTACGGCATGTGGTACTGTGTGCAGACGCACGTATCTAATCCTATGGTGTGTACAACTGTGTGAAGACACGTGTATCTAATCCTCTCCTGTGTGGTATTGTGTGAAGAGGCGCGTATCTAATCCTACGGCGTGTGGAACTGTGTGTAGAGGCGTGTATCCAATCCCCCGGCATGTGGTACTGTGTGCAGATGTGCATATCTAATCCTATGGCATGTGAACTGTGTGTAGACGCGCGTATCTAATCCTCCCCCGTGTGGTACTGTGTGTAAACACGCGTATCTAATCCTCCCCTGTGTGATACTGTGTGCTGAGACGCGTATGTAATTCTCTAGCTTGTGGTACTGTGTGCAGAGACACGTATCTAATCCTCCAAAGTGTGGTATTGTGTGAAGAGGCGCGTATATAATCCTTTGGCGTGTGGAACTATGTGTAGACGCGCGTATCTAATCCTACTGCATATGGTACTGTCTGCAGATGCGTGTATCTAATCCTATGGTGTGTACAACTGTGTGCAGACGCGCGTATCTAATCCTCTGGAATGTGGAATTGTGTGTAGACGCGTGTATCTAATCCTACGGCATGTGGTACTCTGTGCAGACGCGTGTATCTAATCCTATGGCGTGTACAACTGTGTGCAGACGCGCGTATCTAATCCTCTGGAGTGTGGAACTGTGTGTAGACGCGTGTATCTAATCCTACGGCATGTGGTACTCTGTGCAGACGCGTGTATCTAATCCTATGGCGTGTACAAATGTGTGCAGATGCACATATCTAATCCTCCCCGTGTGGTATTGTGTGAAGAGGCGCGTATCTAATCCTCCAGTAAGTGAAACTGTGTGCAGACGTGCATATATAATGACTCTGGCGTGCGGTACCATGTGCAGATGCGCGTATCTAATACTCTGGCATGTGGTACTGTGTGCAGATGCATGTATCTAATCCTCCCCTGTGTGGTATTGTGTGAAAAGGCGCGTATCTAATCCTACGGCATGTGGAACTGTGTGTAGACGTGGGTATCTAATCCTACGGCATGTGGTACTGTGCGCAGACGTGCGTATCTAATCCTACGGAATTTGGTACTGTGTGCAGACGTGCTTATCTTATCCTCTGGCGTGTGGTACTGTGTGCAGACGCACGTATTTAATCCTCGCCCGTGTGGTACTGTGTGAAGAGGCGCGTATCTAATCCTACGGCGTGTGGAATTGTGTGTAGACACGTGTATCTAATCCTACGGCATGTGGTACTGTGTGTAGACGCGTGTATCTAATCCTAAGGCATGTGGTACTGTGTGTAGACGCACGTATCTAATCCTACGGCATGTGGTACTGTGTGCAGACACGTGTATCTAATCCTATGGCGTGTACAACTGTGTGAAGACACGTGTATCTAATCCTCCCCTGTGTGGTATTGTGTGAAGAGGCGCGTATCTAATCCTACGGCGTGTGGAACTGTGTGTAGAGGCATGTATCCAATCCCCCGGCATGTGGTACTGTGTGCAGATGCGCATATCTAATCCTATGGCATGTGAACTGTGTGTAGATGCGCATATCTAATCCTCCCCTGTGTGGTACTGTGTGTAAACACGCGTATCTAATCCTCCCCTGTGTGATACTGTGTGCTGAGACGCGTATCTAATTCTCTGGCTTGTGGTACTGTGTGCAGAGACACGTATCTAATCCTCCAAAGTGTGGTATTGTGTGAAGAGGTGCGTATCTAATCCTTTGGCGTGTGGAACTATGTGTAGACGCGCGTATCTAATCCTACTGCATATGGTACTGTCTGCAGACGCGTGTATCTAATCCTATGGTGTGTACAACTGTGTGCAGACGCGCGTATCTAATCCTCTGGAATGTGGAACTGTGTGTAGACGCGTGTATCTAATCCTACGGCATGTGGTACTCTGTGCAGACGCGTGTATCTAATCCTATGGCGTGTACAAATGTGTGCAGACGCACGTATCTAATGCTCTGGAGTGTGGAACTGTGTGTAGACGCCTGTATCTAATCCTTCGGAATGTGGAACCGTGTGCAGACGCGTGTATCAAATCCTTCAGTGTGTGGAACTGTGTGCAGAAATTCGTATTTAATCCTCTGGTGTGTGGGACTGTGTGGAGACCCGTGTATCTAATCCTCTGGCGTGTGATACTGTGTGCTGATCTGTGTATCTAATCCTCTGGAGTGTGGAACTGTGTGTAGACGCCTGTATCTAATGCTTCGGCATGTGGAACCGTGTGCAGGCGCACGTATCTAATCCTATGGCATGTGGTACTGTGTGCAGAAGTGCGTATTTAATCCTCTGGTGTGTGGGACTGTGTGCAGACCCGTGTATCTAATCCTATGGCGTGTACAACTATGTGAAGACATGTGTATCTAATCCTCCCCTGTATGGTATTGTGTGAAGAGGCGCGTATCTAATCCTACGGCGTGTGGAACTGTGTGTAGACGCGCGTATCTAATCCTCCCCCATGTGGTACTGTGTGCAGACGTGCATATCTAATCCTTTGGCGTGTGGAGCTATGTGTAGACGCGCGTATCTAATCCTACTGCATGTGGTACTGTGTGCAGACGCGTGTATCTAATCCTATGGCATGTACAACTGTGTGCAGATGCGCGTATCTAATCCTCTGGAATGTGGAACTGTGTGCAGACGCGCATATCTAATCCTCTGGAATGTGGAACTGTGTGCAGACGCGTGTATCTAATCCTATGGCGTGTACAAATGTGTGCAGACGCACGTATCTAATCCTCTGGAGTGTGGAACTGTGTGTAGATGCCTGTATCTAATCCTTTGGCATGTGAAACCGTGTGCAAATGCACGTATCAAATCCTTCAGTGTGTGGAACTGTGTGCAAAAATGCGTATTTAATCCTCTGGTGTGTGGGACTGTGTGCAGACCCGTGTATCTAATCCTCTGGCATGTGATACTGTGTGCTGATCTGTGTATCTAATCCTCTGATGCGTGTATCTCAGTTTGGATATCAGTGTTGTATTGTGCATGTGGAGTGACCGTGTGTATTGCAGTTGGAATATGAGTGAAAGACTTGCAGGTTTGTATTGGCTAAGGGGGGGGGCACTGTATTTGGAATGCTGTATCTCAGCAACGGTACGTCCGAGCGAGTTGGAGTCTCGTCTTAAACCTTCCCGGATACCTGAAGTATCTCTGTACCAAATTTGGTGAAGATCGGTCCAGTCGTTTGGTTCGCATTAGAGTACAGACAGACAGACAGACGGACAGACAGACAGACAGACAGACAGACAAGAATTCATTTTTATAAGATAGGGAGATAATGGTACAACCAGGTAACGAAAATACACAATATACCAATAATAATATAAAACTATTCCAAAAAATGAAAACTAAAGGGGATTTAATAATATTCTTTCATATTATGAACTACTTATATACATTATTTATTCATATCATTTATATGATATTGATATTTCTATACGTAGGATACGGTCATCAACATCAGATCGATGGGGTCTGAACCCTCAGCCATCAGTTGTTTGAAAAGACTGCAGTATTCTGATGAGTTCTGTAGGGAATAACATTGGTGGATTCCTGACCATTGTGACCCTCACCAATCATGAGTAAATGCTCCGCCGAACACTGTACTATACACTGTTACACTTCCATCGATAGCCGAACACTGTACTATACACTGCTACACTTCCATCAATAGCGGAACACTGTACTATACACTGTTACACTTCCATCCATAGCCGAACACTGTACTATACACCGCTACACTTCCATCCATAGCCGAACACTGTACTATACACTGCTACGCTTCCATCCATAGCCGAACACTGTACTATACACCGCTACACTTCCATCCATAGCCGAACACTGTACTATACACTGTTACACTTCCATCGATGGCCGAACACTGTACTATACACGGCTACACTTCCATCAATAGCCGAACACTGTACTATACACTGTTACACTTCCATCCATAGCCGAACACTGTACTATACACTGTTACACTTCCATCAATAGCCGAACACTGTACTATACACTGCTACACTTCCATCCATAGCCGAACACTGTACTATACACTGTTACACTTCCATCCATAGCCGAACACTGTACTATACACCGCTACACTTCCATCCATAGCCGAACACTGTACTATACACCGCTACACTTCCATCCATAGCCGAACACTGTACTATACACTGTTACACTTCCATCCATAGCCGAACACTGTACTATACACCGCTACACTTCCATCAATAGCCGAACACTGTACTATACACTGTTACACTTCCATCCATAGCCGAACACTGTACTATACACTGCTACGCTTCCATCCATAGCCGAACACTGTACTATACACCGCTGCACTTCCATCAATAGCCGAACACTGTACTATACACTGCTACGCTTCCATCCATAGCCGAACACTGTACTATACACTGTTACACTTCCATCCATAGCCGAACACTGTACTATACACTGTTACACTTCCATCCATAGCCGAACACTGTACTATACACTGTTACGCTTCCATCCATAGCCGAACACTGTACTATACACCGCTACACTTCCATCAATAGCCGAACACTGTACTATACACTGCTACGCTTCCATCCACAGCCGAACACTGTACTATACACCGCTACACTTCCATCCATAGCCGAACACTGTACTATACACTGTTACACTTCCATCCATAGCCGAACACTGTACTATACACTGTTACACTTCCATCGATGGCCGAACACTGTACTATACACTGTTACACTTCCATCGATGGCCGAACACTGTACTATACACTGTTACACTTCCATCGATGGCCGAACACTGTACTATACACCGCTACACTTCCATCCATAGCCGAACACTGTACTATACACTGCTACACTTCCATCGATGGCCGAACACTGTACTATACACTGTTACACTTCCATCGATGGCCGAACACTGTACTATACACTGTTACACTTCCATCGATGGCTGAACACTGTACTATACACTGCTACACTTCCATCGATGGCCGAACACTGTACTATACACCGCTACACTTCCATCCATAGCCGAACACTGTACTATACACTGCTACACTTCCATCGATGGCCGAACACTGTACTATACACTGCTACGCTTCCATCCATAGCCGAACACTGTACTATACACTGCTACGCTTCCATCCATAGCCGAACACTGTACTATACACTGCTACACTTCCATCAATAGCCGAACACTGTACTATACACTGCTACGCTTCCATCCACAGCCGAACACTGTACTATACACCGCTACACTTCCATCCATAGCCGAACACTGTACTATACACTGTTACACTTCCATCGATGGCCGAACACTGTACTATACACTGTTACACTTCCATCCATAGCCGAACACTGTACTATACACTGTTACACTTCCATCGATGGCCGAACACTGTACTATACACTGTTACACTTCCATCCATAGCCGAACACTGTACTATACACTGCTACACTTCCATCGATGGCCGAACACTGTACTATACACTGTTACACTTCCATCCATAGCCGAACACCGTACTATACACTGCTACGCTTCCATCCATAGCCGAACACTGTACTATACACTGCTACACTTCCATCCATAGCCGAACACTGTACTATACACTGCTACGCTTCCATCCATAGCCGAACACCGTACTATACACTGCTACGCTTCCATCGATAGCCGAACACTGTACTATACACTGCTACACTTCCATCGATGGCCGAACACTGTACTATACACTGTTACACTTCCATCCATAGCCGAACACTGTACTATACACTGCTACACTTCCATCCATAGCCGAACACTGTACTATACACTGCTACACTTCCATCCATAGCCGAACACTGTACTATACACTGCTACGCTTCCATCCATAGCCGAACACTGTACTATACACTGTTACACTTCCATCGATAGCCGAACACTGTACTATACACTGTTACACTTCCATCCATAGCCGAACACTGTACTATACACTGTTACACTTCCATCGATAGCCGAACACTGTACTATACACTGTTACACTTCCATCCATAGCCGAACACTGTACTATACACTGTTACACTTCCATCAATAGCCGAACACTGTACTATACACTGTAAAGAGAAACTTCACGTCTTTTGCAGTGTCAAACAGGAAAATTTTATTGATAAAGCTAGTAAAGCCAGTAAACGTTTTCGGTCTCTTGGACCTTCGTCAGACTCTACATAAAAAATATAAACAATAAACATAAAGTGACATTGGTATGCAGGTAATGATACAATATCAAAATTGAATAAGGAATAGACACATATATACATATATACATAAGGGAAGCCATGATGTAGCGATATGCAGGGTAACAGCAATGGTCAAGAAGAGCTGCTGGTATTACATGTGCTAGTTAAGGGAAGCAAGTGAAAGTATCAGAACAACAGGGGATACAATAATAACAACAAAGTTTCACCTGATTCTTGGAGGGCAAAAGGTATTCCTTTATGAGCCAATAAACAACGTGGCCACAGTCCAGCCTAGAATGAGCATAGTACAACTGTCAGATATTGATGGTAGGTATAGCCAATTCGTGCCCATAAACAAAACTGGGGGGAGTAGCGTAGAAGACTTACCTCCTGGAGACCAGACCAAGCCCGCAGTGAGAAGATACAAACAGATGGAAGCCGTGTATTTGCGCAGGAGAAGTGCCTCTGGCAGTAGGATGGCGCAAAATACACGGTCTTCCGACCGGATATAAATACAGGGTGGATCGAGATGATTCGTCCACCCCTCGCATGCGTAGTACTGAGCGGACGTGTCATGTCTTATGCGCATGCGCATAGACATTACCGCTCGTCGGGTGAAGCCCGAAGGACAGCCGAAGGCAGTACAGAGGGAGTACGGAGATGTGCGCGCATGCGCACTAACTCCGCATGTGTCAAATATGTAGCAGAGCAGTCGAGGGTGGTGAAAAGTACGGGGCTGTGCGCGCATGCGCACCAACATCACATATGACCAGTATGTAGCAGAATAACACCGTATATGTAGCAGAGCAGAAGAGATCGATAATGGTGATGAGCAATGTTATGCTAGGTGGTAACAGAGCCCAGAAGAGACCCCAGTGAGTAATAACTAGGTTATAAACGTAAGGCTGAACTAGAGGGAGACACCAGATGGTAGTAATGAAACAAGGCATGAAAACAGAGAAATAAGAAAAGAAATAAAAAGAAATAAGAAAAGAGAAATAAAAATTAAAAATTAGAAAATAAGAAATAAAAAATAAAAAATAAAAATAAAAATAATAAAAATAAAAATAGAAAAAATGAAAAAACGGAAAAAACGAAAAAAAGCCGGTCAAAAGAGCAAAATAAAAGGATATTTGAAGTGGGCCAGGAGAGGTCATCCGGAGGTGATCTTTAGCGTGTCTGTGAATAAAAAACAGAATGAATAAAGCCGAACACTGTACTATACACTGCTACACTTCCATCGATAGCCAAATACTGTACTATACACTGCTACACTTCCATCAATAGCCGAACACTGTACTATACACTGTTACACTTCCATCGATAGCCAAACACTGTACTATACACCGCTACACTTCCATCGATAGCCAAATACTGTACTATACACTGTTACACTTCCATCAATAGCCGAACACTGTACTATACACTGTTACACTTCCATCGATAGCCAAACACTGTACTATACACTGTTACACTTCCATCGATAGCCAAATACTGTACTATACACTGCTACACTTCCATCGATAGCCAAATACTGTACTATACACTGTTACACTTCCATCAATAGCCGAACACTGTACTATACACTGTTACACTTCCATCGATAGCCAAACACTGTACTATACACCGCTACACTTCCATCGATAGCCAAATACTGTACTATACACTGTTACACTTCCATCGATAGCCAAATACTGTACTATACACTGCTACACTTCCATCGATAGCCAAATACTGTACTATACACTGTTACACTTCCATCCATAGCCGAACACTGTACTATACACTGTTACACTTCCATCCATAGCCGAACACTGTACTATACACTGCTACACTTCCATCCATAGCCAAACACTGTACTATACACTGTTACACTTCCATCAATAGCCGAACACTGTACTATACACTGCTACACTTCCATCGATAGCCAAATACTGTACTATACACTGTTACACTTCCATCAATAGCCGAACACTGTACTATACACTGTTACACTTCCATCGATAGCCAAACACTGTACTATACACTGTTACACTTCCATCCATAGCCGAACACTGTACTATACACTGCTACACTTCCATCGATAGCCAAATACTGTACTATACACTGCTACACTTCCATCGATAGCCGAACACTGTACTATACACTGCTACACTTCCATCGATAGCCGAACATTGTACTATACACTGCTACACTTCCATCGATAGCCAAACACTGTACTATACACTGTTACACTTCCATCAATAGCCGAACACTGTACTATACACTGCTACACTTCCATCGATAGCCAAACACTGTACTATACACTGTTACACTTCCATCGATAACCGAACACTGTACTATACACCGCTACAGTATCTCTGACAGTCCAATAGACACTGAATAGACTATAGACTACCATTCAAATAGAAGACACAGGATCCTTATTATCATGATCAATGGAAGAAGTCCCAGCACTCAGACCTCAACAATCAGAATGTTTTCCCCAATCCTTCGGAAAGGGGTAACAATAAAACTTGAGCTAACCCCTTTAAGGTATATGGCAGTATTAGTTGTAATGGTCTACACAGTGTCTGGTTAGTAGAGGGGCGATCCCATTAAAGAATCCCTTTCTGTATAGTCGACCCCTATACAGAAGGGGCCGACAATACAGAAGGGGGTTCTTTAATGTGTAGTCGACTTCTAGTTGTCCATTCTCTGATGTAGTTGGGATGTAATACCACATATGGAAAATGTCTGACAACCAGATGATCACTAGACACCACATCACCATTAGCAGGGTGGGCAGTCACTGGACCCCCGCAAGGCCGTACCTTGAGGGGGTGCAATCACTACATATCCGGGCCCCCATAAAGTGTCTCTTCTCACTATAAACAATACACTATAGTTGGGGGTCCTGGTACAAGTTCTGTATTGGAGCCCAGAAGCTTCACGTTTCGCCTCTCTAGGATATACTGTCCTCGGAAGCCCCTTTCTTCTCCAATTCCGCCTCCTTACATGTCTAGGGTCCAATTATTCTATCAAGCATCACCCCTCCCCTGGAACGTCTATGACACTTTATACAATTTACAACCCAGAGTGTAACCTCTGCTCTCCCGGCAGACACATATAACACCCCCGGCCGCGCACAGCTTAGAATTTGGAGGATTCTTAGAAGAGGACGTGCAATGTTTTCACTTACACACAACTTCCTGCAGAATTCCTGACAACACACAATCCTGATACAACGCTCGGCCTGTATCTGTTATTACACGGCCGTGCCAACATATTTTACTGATAATCATATTTTAATTGTTGGATGAAAAATGACAGATTGTGTCTGAACGCCAGGAGGGATGAACAAAGGAATACTTGAAGATAAAGTTATCGACTTGGCGCCGGTGAGCAGTGTCATGTAACAGCTACGGACTCAAAGGTTACCAGGCGCTGGTGTCAGAATTCGCTGCGCTCTTTATCAGAGAAGTTACAGAATTTCCAAACCTCTAACACTCCATTATAGGCAACGAATTTTACACGGGGGTGAAATTATTATATCAAGCTGGCCATGAGATTTTACAGAATCGGAGGACTACAATACTGTGCAAGAACGTGAACGCAAAACCTAGGACAGGAGCGTCTTGTAGTAATGAACACAATTGGGAAATGATCATGGTTTATCGGAATGGTCATGGATACATAATATTTCATTGTGGGCCAGTATGGTTGAAGAAGAGGATATTGTGGCACCCGACCTCTCCCGTCCCTGTCCCTTTGTCTCAATATGTCTAACACAGCACATTCTCTTCCCCGTACATTAGTCCTTTCAGTCTACGCCAGGGGCTAGCTATACGGGGTGCAGAGTTAGCAATTGCTACTGGGCCCTGGAGCGTCAGGGGGGCCCAAACGTCTCTCTACAACATAGGAGGACACCAGTATTCTACATAGCACATGGCAAGAGGGGGACTGTGACATATTTTGCTTTGGGGCCCGGGACGTTCAAGTGGAGATAATAATGGATTTAGGGGATGCCAGCTGAGGGTACACCTAAAAGGGGATTAGGTGTGGAGGAGGAGACCACTAAATCATGGAGGAACCTGTTTAGATTTTGCTATGGGCCCTCCATCCTTGATCTTAGTAGGCAACCTTCGGGACTCCCGCTATTGTAAAACTACAACTCCCAGCATGCATACTTGTTCCACTGTTCTTGGGACTCCCATAAAAGTGAATGGAGCATGTTGGGAGTTGTAGTTTCACAAAGACTGTAGTGCAGAAGGTTGCATACCCATGTGGTAGACCATCAACCCTTAAAGGGGACTGTGATCCCGAGCTCCACTTCACTTCCATTATGTCCATTGGTCACATGGCATTGCTGCAGCTCAGCCCCAATAGGACATGATGCCACTTCCGGAGAAAAATTCAGTTCCCCATCCTGGACGACCCCTTCACGCGCAGTTACTTCCCCATTTTGCTCAGCACCAGTTGACATCACTGACTTACTCCATTCAATGCCTATATCAAGTTCTCGGCCCCTTTAATACATTCTTGCTTCCTATCTTGCAGATAGATGATATCCAGCCCCATGTAGAATCAGCGGCCAACAATAACTCGGAGATTTGCAGTTTACATTTCCATTTACTTTGCCTGATTAAGATGTTTTACTAAGCAGAGGGTCTGCTCCTTTGTAATCACTCTTCCAGAATACTGTCCACTCCGTGTAATCTCTTCCAGAGCCATCTTCTAAGTATATGTATTTAAGAAGGCAAAACCTCAGCCAAGATCCATCCCAATCTCATGGTGAATGCCCAATTAATACTAGAAATAACATATTGATTGAGCCGGTGAATGTGAGCCGTGGAGACAGATCAAGAGATATTTACAAGACGGAGTCCAGGATGAAGGAACTCATCAACAACCGTGATCGGATCCAGCCGAAACTAGCACACATTAACTCTATGTGGACTCTATGGGAATAGCGTATCCCATATACTGGTGTTTATTTACCATACATTTCCATTTAAGACATGACATCATATTCTTCGGTTCCCGAGTTGATAACATATTCTCTGCTGGTTCTCCTTAAATAAGTGAAAAGGTTAAACGCCTTCATATGCAAACACTGTGTAGCGATCCCCGGGGTCCTCGCACGTTCACATGTTATGGCTTAAAGGTGAAAGTCTAAAATTACAGCACAATAATAAAGCTGACGTATATCCAGAATATTCTATCTGAGGATATCCGGTAATTCACTTCAGTTTAGAACTATGATGTATGTATAACTATACAGGATATACATTACAAAATTGGTAAAAAATTTGAATTTTTTGCAATTTATAACCTTTACATCAATTCACCTCTGTGTTGGGCACTTTGATCCATCAACTTTGCTGATCCCTCCCCCCTCTCATAGCATGAACTCTCAGACATCATTTCCACTCCTCCACCTCCCTCCTCCACCTCTCTCCTCCATCTCTCTCCTCCATCTCCCTCTTCTCCACCTCCTTCTCCTCCATCTCCCTCTCCTCCACCTCCTTCTCTTCCATCTTCCTCTCCTACATCTCCCTCCTCCACCTCTCTTCTCCATCTCCCTCTCCTACATCTCCCTCTTCTCCACCTCTCTCCTCCATCTCCCTCTCCTCCACCTCTCTCCTCTATCTCCTTCTCCTCCATCTCTCTCCTCCATCTCCTTCTCCTCCATCTCTCTCCTCCATCTCCCTCTCCTCCACCTCCTTCTCTTCCATCTTCCTCTCCTACATCTCCCTCCTCCACCTCTCTTCTCCATCTCCCTCTCCTACATCTCCCTCTTCTCCACCTCTCTCCTCCATCTCCCTCTCCTCCACCTCTCTCCTCCATCTCCTTCTCCTCCATCTCTCTCCTCCATCTCCTTCTCCTCCATCTCTCTCCTCCATCTCCTTCTCCTCCATCTCTCTCCTCCATCTGCCTCCTCCACCTCTCTCCTCCATCTCCCTCTCCTCCACCTCTCTCCTCCATCTCCCTCTCCTCCACCTCCCTCTCCTACATCTCCCTCCTCCACCTCTCTCCTCCATCTCCCTCCTCCACCTCCTTCTCCTCCATCTCCCTCCTCCACCATCTCTCTCCTCCACCTCCCTCTCCTCCACCTCTCTCCTCCATCTCCCTCTCCTACATCTCCCTCCTCCACCTCCTTCTCCTCCATCTCCCTCCTCCACCATCTCTCTCCTCCACCTCCCTCTCCTCCATCTCTCTCCTCCATCTCCTTCTCCTCCATCTCCCTCCTCCACCTGCCTCTTCTCTGCCTGTGGCTATAGATACTGCATTACTACATTGAGACATGGAGACAACTGGTTCTACCTATGTGCATTATATAGGCAACAGGGCCAACGCACCTCCAAACAGCTGATCCTTGTGGGGGGCTAAAAGTTGGCCCGCACTGAGGATTAGCGGGTTTGCCTGCAAAAAAACTTTATGTATCACCATGCGAGCCCCAACTGACCAAGACAACAAGGGGTCTGTGCACCCCATTTAGATGGTACCCCATTGCACTATTGCTCAATTCAGTGGGTTTGACAAAGCTAAGGACACAGCAGAATTAACTAGGATGATAGTGTACATTAGGACCACCACTCTACCACCACTTGTCCAGAGAAGAACAGGTGAGCGCCATCTTGAGTCCTGTGTCATGCTAACAGTCAAGCATCTTCAGACCAATCATGTATGGTGGTGCCTTTCATCCATGGGAGTGGGCTTACTCTCAATTTTGCCTACAAATACTGCCATGAATAATGAATAGGATCAAGACTAGAGATGAGCGAGTACTGTTTGGATCAGCCGACCCGAACAGCACACTCGCATAGAAATGAATGGACGTAGCCGGCACGCGGGGGGTTAAGCGGCCGGCCGCCGTCAAAGCAGAAGTACCAGGTGCATCCATTCTATGGAGCGTGCTGTATGGATCGGCTGATCCCAACAGTACTCGCTCATCTCTAATCAAGACATTCTCCAAGAACAACTCCTAACCATCCAGGAGACATTTGGTGAGGAGCCATTTTTTTTATCCCTCATGATGGAGCTCCAGTTTACAAGGCAAAAGTGATGAGGCTCGGTGAACAAAATATTACAATTTTGAGTCCATGGTCACAAAACTCCCATTGAGAACGTGCGGTCAATCCTCAAAAAGTGGATTACTAAATGGTGATAAACTCTGAGCAACGATTTCATGTTGCCAACATTCAGGATTGGACCCAGAGGCTGATATCCGGTATGCCAGGGCGAATGGCAGAAGGGTCAACATTGGAAAGAATGAATTTGGTGACTTTATGTAAAAACTTGAAATGCTTCAGTGACCATAGAAACATCCGACTAAAAGATAGAAAAACACTGAAGCAACAAAACCAAAATTTGTGCTGGATTCAAAATTTCTGGCCACGACTGTAGTCTTCTTTGACACATTCCTCCTGGTTCCCACCATGCCAACCCATTTCCGTCTCCGACCAGACTGGCAAGAGCACTGTCATGAACTAAGAGGTCCGTCTACCGCCAGCAGTCATTAAGTAGTTAAGTCAAATTAACACTATTACATGGCTGGAAATTGCTCTCAATTCTATACTTGTTACCCATGAAGGCGGTCGTATATTGTACGTGTTATCCAGGCAGGAGTATTAGATCCAGATGTTACTAGCGAGCGGTCGGGGGATTACCCTCTGGTGACAGTATGTTGATGTTGGATACAGACGCGGCACTGATTGATCGATGACAACGTTTGCTGGAAGGGCTGAGAACAAATATTGAAATAATATTTTTTCAGACTCTCTGGATATAGAAATATTGGCCGCGCTCGGTCGTAGGTGAGCACCGCGGTCCAAGTTGTTTCGCCAAACTGCGTGTCAATTGCGTTGTTTTTTTGCTTGCTGCAAAATACTAAATATTTATGTTTCCGCGGTGTTCCGTAATTCAGATACAATAAATACGGGATTCTATTTCGCTAGGCTGGGTTTGATGGGTCAGAGTAAACATGTCATCGCTGAGCTGTCTGAACATGGAATTATGAAACAAGACATGACAGGACTATCATCGGCTGAGCTTCTGCTACTCCATGTAAGTGGATGCCGCGGTTATCAGAGATGACGGATAGTCCCTCAGATATACAAGATGATCATATATACTATTCTACCGATGGAAGGAAATGCAGCAAGAGCGGATCTGAGTCCAATACCAAAATCTGGATCTTCAGTCAGGATTAGGCTGGGTATACTGGAGCACAGAGCCAACTTAAAGGCGCTTATCAGATTTTTGGAACTAAAGTTTAAAAAGTGTAAAAATGCTTCAACTTTCTAATCTAGTTTGTGTTTCGATTCTTCCCCATTCCCAAGATATGTGTCCGAGAACATTCTTGTTTCCATCCACAGTCAGTACATAGCTAGTCCTATACCAATGCTGGACAGTGGCTACAAGTGTAGCCAGTCTAGAGAACGCTCAGACGTAGCCGGTAGTTTGCAACAATGTATCAGTCTTGAGTCCAGGCTGTTTAGTTCATTGAATATTACCTAGACTGGATAGAATTGTATCTAGGTACAATCATCGAAATATCTCTTTTTAGTCCATGATTGTAGGTTTTTTTATTTAATTTTCTGTACATGATTATGGGGCGGCCATCTTGCCTGAGCTTCTTCCCTATCCTGCTTTACAGCACAGTCATGGCTATAGGCCGTAATAGTCCGGAGCCAACTCTTTGAGGTCTATGGAAGCGTTTTCTAGACATGCTCTGTACAGGCGGGGGGGAGGATGGGTCAATAAAGGTTTCATCTCTTATTGTAATCCTGTCTGAGATGTAAATTAGGTGACTTCAGCAAAGAAAATCCCTTCAGAATTGCCAAGTGTCAGTCTATCATTATGGGTTAGTGGTCAGAGTGAAAATTGCAGGATGTTTTTTCTTTACATAGATAGTGACATGGAAACATTTTTAAATTCTTAAAACAGATCTTTAACATAAAAACTTGGTTTAAAAAATAGGTCATTTGTTGCTGAAACATTCCCTTTAAGAATAGAAGGCAAATTCGACAGATTTAAGGGGTTGAATAAAGTGCAGGGGGGTCAAGAACATGAAAGCATCATCTGAACAAAAGATCAGTAATAAGAAACATCGGAGAGTATTGTTTAGGAAGAGTAATGGAGACTTGGAACAGACTTGTGTAAGTCAATGGAAGGATGAGATAAGCACAAGAGAGTTCAATGCTGCGGTTTTGTGTCTGTGTGTTGGGACGCTTCCTGTGCCTGTAGATTCTGTCAGCCGATTGGCTTGGAAATTACATATATTTTGGCTTCCTGACTGCACCACTTACTGTAAGAGATAACTAAGATTCAATAGTGGATTTAGTGATGTTTTCTACAGAGGCGTTAACTTCTATTGTAATCCTGCTCTATTGTCAATGTAGTGACTGTTGCAAAGAACAGGCTGAACATTGTCTTCCCTGTTAACAGCACTTAATGATATGCTTTACAGCACCATCGTGACCACAAATTGAGGTCCAAGTTAGAGTTTTCTTGATCCAGGGAGGGGGAGTAGGTAAGGCGTGATGTCATCAGTAGTGAATCTAATGATAGCTTAGTGGTATTTTCTATAGAGGTGTTAACTTCTATTGTAATCCTGTTTTAATGTAAATGTGGGGACTGCTGTAAAGAAATCCCTTATCTCGCTGAACATTGTCTTTTCGTCTTCCCTGTTAACAGCACTTAGTGATATGCTTTACAGCACCAAGTCATGACCACAGATCGGAGCAGACTCATTAACCCTTTCACTGCCAAGCACGTAGCTATACGTGCTCCCAAGGTGACACTTCAGTAGCCGAGGACGTAGTTACTACGTCCTCTCTACTAATGCCGATATCTCTGGACTGCATCAACATATTTTTATGCTTTGAAATGCATTTTAAAGAAGAGAATCTCATCTTTAAAATGATACCAGGGACTTGATGATATAACTTACAGTTTTGGAGCAATTCACTGTTGAAAACGCTATTTGGCATTGAGATCTAACTGCAGATCTCAATTCCTGACAGCATTTCAACAGTGAATTGCTCCAAAACTGTAAGTTATATCATCAAGTTCTTGGTATAATTTTAAAGATGAGATTCTCCTCTTTAAAATGCAATTAAAAGCATCAAGATATGTTGATGCAGTCCAAAGTTATAGAGCTCTAAAGTGTCCCCCCTCCTGTCTAAGTAAGCAATTTGCGAACTGTAACAGGAAAGGGAGAGGGGCACGAGCAGCCCAGCAGACAGAGAGAGACAGAGAAACAATCTAACTCTGTATATAACTTGTACGTGACACCAGGAGGGGGGTGGCAGGGACTCTTCTGTCCCTATTAACTCTTCTCCTCATAGGAAGAATATGCAAATCTGTCTCCCAAGATGTAAATAGGGAGACAGCGCCTCTGTTATGCTGCCCTCTATATATACATCTTGGGAGACAGATTTTTATATTCCTCCCATGATCCCTTATAGTGACTATGGCTGTATAAGTCTCCACACACCTAATAGGTGGTCTCTCCTTAAGGAGTGACATTATCCCCATAATCTGTTAACAGCACTTAGTGATATGCTTTACAGCACCATCAAGACCACAGATTGAGGTCCAAGCTAGAGTTTTCTAAATTGACTTGATCCAGGGAGGGGGAGTAGATAAGGCGTGACATCATCTATTATTAGTAATGTGGTATTTTCTATAGAGGTGTTAACTTCTATTGCAATCCTGTTGTAACGTAAATGTGGTGACTGCAGCAAAGAAAACCCCTACAGAATTAGGCTTAGTGAAAATTGCAGGATATAGTACTGGGAAAATGGAAATCAAAAAAATCCTAAAAATGTATTTATCATAAACCCTTGATCAGTCATTTTCTGGTGACAGATTCCCTTTAATAGTCCAATTTCCTCCAATCCCTGTGATCAGAGTAGCTGGCAGCGTACCCGGTACTAATGCTCTGTTCTTATAAGGGTCACAACATCTCTTATTGCCAATTGGCATGGCCGCTGTCGTATTTTACAAGGAACCTCCGCTGCCTCTTACTAAGTATAAGAACACCACCACCACCCACTAGTCATTTCCCTCTCTGTTCCCGCTTTATTGGTTGTATTTATGAACTGCCAAATCCCCGAGTGGTGGAAAAACTTCTTACTGAAAACAGTCCCTTAATATATAGCCAATAAAACAGTGAGCGCATAGGCAAGGAAAGTGAGCTGTCAGGATCCTGTACACCCACCATAAAACAAGCGGCCTTGAAACGGGGACGGGAAGGACTATGAATTATACTTGTGTGTGTGGCAGGCAATAAAGGAGATAAAAGTGGATGACTTGTCAGTCATCGGCAGCGCAGTATGTGTCTACATTATTAATAATCCCTTCTACGCGTTTCTTATGTTGTGAGATCAGCGGTTTATGGAAGACGCTCAACTATGACGAGTCTAGTGGTGCAAAGTGTTACCGTGATCTGTTGGAGTAGAATATATAATCCTGGATGGAGGTTGGACTTGTGGTCAAGGACTAAAGTTCACAGTCCAGATCTAATGTTGATGGAGTGAAGGGCCACTTTATTAGAGACCCCGGCCCTATGACGATTGCAGCTCCTTTGACATGTAACAATAGTGCCTAGTGGTGTTGGGCGGATCTGTTTGCAACGAACTGGATTCAAATCAGTTCACATTCAGTTCTATCCAAACAAGTTGGGACCAAACCGAACCATCCGAACACTGACTAAGACAAATCTTCAGAGGAACCCATCCTTAAGTCATCGGTGCAAGACTAGGCAGGGTCAGGGTTTCCTATACTGTCAACTGTGGACCGAAAGAAATTGTGGTCAAGAATCGTTCTGAAGACCAGGAGGAGAACAGACAAGAACATCGAAGCTAGAGACAATGGTGGTGTCCAACTAATGTATAGTTCATCGTTCGTTATCATGGATAGACTATAAGGGTGCATTCACACTGAGTAAACGCTAGCTTATTCTGAACGTAAAACACGTTCAGAATAAGCGGCGTCTAAAGCAGCTCCATTCATTTCTATGGGAGCGGGGATACGAGCGCTCCCCATAGAAATGAATGGGCTGCTTCTTTCACTCCGTGCAGTCCCATTGAAGTGAATGGGGAGTGCCGGCGTATACGGCAAGCTCTGCTCATGCCGGAGCGTACACGCCGGCACTCCCCATTCACTTCAATGGGACTGCACGGAGTGAAAGAAGCAGCCCATTCATTTCTATGGGGAGCGCTCGTATCCCCGCTCCCATAGAAATGAATGGAGCTGCTTTAGACGCCGCTTATTCTGAACGTGTTTTACGTTCAGAATAAGCTAGCGTTTACTCAGTGTGAATGCACCCTAAGAGTGGACGACCGGAAAACAGAAAGACAAGACTCCAGGGAGCAAAAGGGCAAAAATGGTATCACGGAGCAGTGTTAGAAACCTGGCCTGGTAGATGGATCTTCTAGACTTCTGTTGCTTTATGGTGATGGAACAGGCAGAATTTGGTGTGAATCAGTGCCGGTTAGGTGTGGTAGAGTAAGGGTAAGTTCACACGTAGGAATCGGCAATGGATTTTGATGCTGATTCCACCTCCCAGCGTCCTGCTTGTTCTTCACATAGATTCAGCCTGAAAAATCTCATTAAAATGAACGAGAGGTGGAAAATATCCTCTTTAATCGTCAGAATTTCATGCAGAAATTGTTAAAATCCGCTCTCAGAATTTGAAATTTGGCTCTTCCCAGTAGCAAAATACAAGGAGACTTCTCCAAATTCAGCATCAAAATTCCTACATATCTGCAACGGGGTTTCCTGCACGGAGGCCTTCTCTTTCGGCTTGAAAATTGGGGAAACCCAATAGGCGGACACCATTATAGTCAATGGCAGGGGTAGGGAACCTTCGGCTCTCCAGCTGCTGTGAAACTACAACTCCCAGCATGCTCCATTCACTTCCATGGGAGTTCCAAGAACAGCAGAGCCAGTATGCATGCTGGGAGTTGTAGTTTTGCAACAACTGGAGAGCCGTACGTTCCCGACCCCTGGTCTATGGGGTCCACTTGTAACTACTGTGTTAGTAGATGGGCTCCCCCAGTGAACCCGAACGATGGTGGGCCCAACACAAATATTGTGCTTTACTCAACTGATGGTAAAAGAGACAAAGAAGCAACAAAAATTTGGGTATAAAATGATTCTAAATAACATTAATAAAAATGCTAATAAAATAATATTACAAAAATAATAAGATAATGAATATAATTATTAGTATAACCATTCTCTGTAAATTCTCGCTCTTTACATTCATAGTAATATTCCGTGATTGATCCCCAGGGGATTCTAACACGATATCATTTTCCTGATTATTCTCCTCTGTTTTTGCTTTCGAGCAGCTCATGTGGTTAAAGATCCTATAATTCTTTCTGAATTGAGCCTCGGCGTGGCTTTTATCACTGCCATTAGTCATCCTGCCATTTCGCACAGAAACATTGGCATAGAAGGTCAACCATAAATAAAGAATGGCGCGCTCACATTCAGGAAACACAACTATCCATCAGATGAGATTTTAGCGGCGTTCCCGGGCCCGCGCCGGTCACACCCAAATAAATGTTGTTTGCTTCCCGACGTGTTTGTACATAATGAATGCTCATCTGGAGTCTCTGTCATTGTAGCAGAAGTTGCCAAAATCATCATCGCTCAGTCATTGTAAGACGGTCCTTGGACATGTCGTCGGCCGAAATGAAGGACTGGGTGACCGACAACCTACGGTTGGACATGTCGATGCCACAAATTTTGGCCAATGGCAGACGTTAGTCTACAGAAAGCAGATCGGCCATGCTGGATATCTTTAGCCTATCCCAGTACTATACAGTACACAGAGTCTGACGCATTAAGCTCCATATCCCGTATAGGCAATGGTGGATGAGCTGCAATACCAGTACTGGACTAGGATACCAGTCATGAAATCTATTGGTGTTGGCTCCATGCCATGCGTAGTACAGGTGTTGTAAGTGGCTGGTCTGAGCCCCCACCAATAAGATACTCCTAAGGATAACTCAAATAGAACCTACCTGGCCAACCCCTACATCAATAAGTGTCTACAGGTTGTGAGTAACATGGCAGCTCCATCCCAGTCACTTCGGTGGAGGTGATACACCCAGATACATCAATGGACAGGTGTGGCGGACATGGTTTTCTAATCTTCGAGAACTTTTTGAAATAAAGCACAAAAAATTTTACATTTTCATAACAAATATCAAGGCCGATGTATCTGAGCTCAGAATGATGATGTTGCATTTTAATGGCTCTTTTAATGAAGATGAAGCTGCCGCGAGAACCGTCTATGATGTGACTTTGCATCTGACTGATACATTGTCATGAAGGTGACTTGGCTCTCACCATACATCTATATTCCCTAGAGACTATACGCCGTCATTGTCCTGAATGTCACCATGACCGATGCTTTGTTAAAAAAGTTTAACTCTTCAAATTACCCAAAAATCTAAAGAATAGCACAAAATGACATGGTGAGGTTACGGCATGACTGCTGCCAAGTCACCATTGACTTCTTTGCAATGAGGCCCAGACCAAGCAAAACTTGAGCCAAGCAACTAAGCCATGTAAGATAAACCAGTATTTGCATTGAGGATGACAGACCAGAGTTCTGAAAAACAAGGTTATCATGGAAAATGTAGTTCTTTGGTTTGACGGAAATCTCCACATTTTATCATTATGAAATTTTAGGTGCAAAATTATACATGTTATATTATAACTTTATAGTGGTCAGTTCAAGTGAAGGGAGCTGAGTTGCAGTAACCAGGGATGGCCACTACACAGTGTATGGCGCTGTCTGCTTCTGTCTCTGTACCCTGGGCAGTATCGGCACCCGTGGCTGGGCTGCCAATATTATGTGATTTGTGGGGGTGTTGAGTGTCAGACCCTCACCGATAATCTTTGAGGAGCTATTCTAAGGATAAGTCATCAATAGTTTAATCCTGGAAGACTCTTTTAATAAGTGTCTTCAGTGGCCTAACTTGTAGCTCATAAGTCCAATACAAAATCTAGAACAGGCCCCCCCCACCTACAATGTATATCATATAAAAGGCCCCCACCATGTATATAATATATAAAAGCCCCCCACCTACCATGTATATAATATACAAGACTCCCCCATCTACCATATGTATAACATACAATGCCCCCAACCCACCATGTATGTAATATATAAGGTCCCCTTTACCATATATATAATATACAACCCCCCACCTACCATATATATAATATACAAGGTCCCCCACCAACCATGTATATAATATACAATGCCCACCTCCTACCATGTATATAATGTACAAGCCCCCACCCACCATGTATATAATATACAAGGACCCCCCAACAACAATGTATATAATATATGTCCTCCCACCTACCATGTATATAATATACAAGACCCCAACCACCATGCATATACTGTAATATACAAGGCCCCACACCTATTATGTATATAATATACAAGACCCCACCCACCATGTATATAATACACAAGTCCTCCCACCTACCATGTATATAATATACAAGACCCGCCACCTATTATGTATAGACCTCTCTTTCGGTCTCCCTCTTTTTGGTTCCATATATGATGGCCACTCCTCCGTGATGACTTTCTTTCCTCTATTATGGCTGCTCTCACCAGTAAGCTACACTCATGTTATTCTCTGGACAAGCTGTTTTTGGACTTCTATGATGGACAGAAGCTGTTCTCTTGTTCTCTTAGCTACTGCTGGCAGACTATAGTGTGTATGGAGGATCCGGCCGCCAAATGGAATGGCCACAACGTAGTCTGCCAAGAGGAACAATTTCCTATGAGTCAATAGAAAACCTATATTGCTTATAAATCAGTTAACTTACTAGTGGAGGCCGATGTGTGATACTTTTACCATATTGGTGCAAACCAAGGATTGTCTACACACCCTATGTCTGCCATCCAATAAGACAACCATCTTGTCACAGTAGTTGTGATGACTTGAACCAGTAGGGTGCAACATCTCCTATGTGATGGGCACCATCTACCATTACCCTGCCTCTACATTGTAAGGAAACGTTACAAGACATGGCTATTTCCATTGTATAGAAGCAGCTCAGTCTTTATAACTTGGCCCATTCATCTAGTATATACCTTTAATCACACAACACCCATGTCCTAGCCGTATGTATATCCTATGCAGCTTCACCAGACATACAGAAGATTTCATTTTTCACTTCAGTTGTTATGATAGGTGAACCAAACAACAGCTTTCTCTCCTGGAAGTCAAGATAGTGCATTAAGACAAGTCAAACCTAAACAACCAGAAATAAACTGTGTATATCTGGAGTAAACGTTGCCAAGACAGAACACAGAAAGTGCACAGTAGCCTGCGACTATTAAGACGTCCATGTGCCAGGTTACTCCTTACTTTAACAGCTCATCCATCTTGACAAGGAGGATGAAGATTCCTGGGCTTCAAATCGATCAAAAAGTAAAGCGTGTATACAATGAGCTTCTTCTCGAGAGTCTTCAAATCGGAGATTCTAAGATACCTTTTTTTGTTCATCCAGCCAATTGGCATGAAGGATGAAGATGGGGGTCATTGCTCAACTTTCTTCGGTGAAAGGTATCAAGAATGGAATTTTCCATCATTTACCTCGAGATGGATAAATGGACAAAAGCAGAAAGTCGACTGCCCGTTCCTTGGAGTTTACACAAGACAATTCTGTTTACTTCTTGCCCGGTGATCATCATCCTTCTTTTGGATCTTCTGCAAATATGTTATGAAATCTCCATCATGGATGTCTCTTAACATACCACCCAAGCACCAGAAGATACAGCCTGGTCTGCAAATGTTCTTCCAGACCTCCAGCGTTCTTGAGAGCTCGCATTTCCTTCATTACTCACTGCTTTTTAATCTCTGGATTTTCACAAAAGCCAAGACATTCATATTTTTAATGTTTTACGTCGTGCTCAGATTAAGTTGCGTTCTTAAATGTTCCACTGGAAATATCGGCTCGGAACGTTGAAGGAAATTTGTATCTTTCCTAAGCTACGGAAGACCAAAAGCGACACCAACTCATGGGGTATTGGAAATGTAACAAACATTTACAACTAGCATAAATTAAAGTTTGTGAACCCTGGCATGGTATGAGAAGCCGCTATGTATCGAGAAGGCTAGTCAGCGTGGTGAGAGGACGCTCGCTTCCCATAAAATGCCTGACTGGAGATCATTATCGTGGGGAGCCAAAAATAACACATGGAGAAGATATTTGTATGGTTCTAAATTCAATTCTGCAAAAATTATTATAAATTGATGTGTTTTTGTATGAGCTGTTTTACATTGATAGCAAAGCAACTAACTCTTCCCCCAGAGCCAACTATTAATAGTCTACAGCTCCACATTGTCCCCAATCCAACAAGTCTAGTGTCTTGGGGTAACCTTGGATTCTGCCCAGTCTTTCCAACCACATGTCCAAGACCTCACCACCTCCAAATCTACTGGTTCCTTCCTAAACCTTGAGACAAAATGTTAGTCCATACCTTCATCATTTCCCACCTAGACTACAGCAACATCCTTCTTGCTCCCCTCCAATCTACCCAATCCAAGGCATTTTCCAGAAATGGTTCACAGGGGGTGAATGCCTTATAAAAATAAAAGGACATAAACTCACTTCCACCGGGCCATCGAGCCCTGGTCCCTTTTATACTCCCCTTTGCAAACCTATCCCGACAATACAGGAAATGGCTAGGAATGCCCGCTCGGCCAGTCAATGGCTGCAATGGTGACTTGTCTTTATATCGGAGCACTCTCTGCAGTTGCACTTTATATCGGGGCACACTCTGCAGTTGCACTTTATATCGGGGCATTCTCTGCAGTTGCGCTTTATATCGGGGCACTCTCTGCAGTTGCACTTTATATCGGGGCACTCTCTGCAGTTGCACTTTATATCGGGGCACACTCTGCAGTTGCACTTTATATCGGGGCATTCTCTGCAGTTGCGCTTTATATCGGGGCACTCTCTGCAGTTGCACTTTATATCGGGGCACTCTCTGCAGTTGCACTTTATATCGGGGCACTCTCTGCAGTTGCACTTTATATCGGGGCACTCTCTGCAGTTGCACTTCATATTGAGGCACTCTCTGCAGTTGCACTTTATATCGAGGCACTCTCTGCAGTTGCACTTTATATCGGGACACTCTCTGAAGTTGCACTTTATATTGGGGCACTCTCTGCAGTTGCATTTTATATTGGGACACTCAGCAGTTGCATTTTATATCGGGGCACTCTCTGCAGTTGCATTTTATATCGGGGCACACTCTGCAGTTGCACTTTATATTGGGGCACTCTCTGCAGTTGCATTTTATATTGGGGCACTCTCTGTAGTTGCATTTTATATTGGGGCACTCTCTGTAGTTGCATTTTATATTGGGGCACTCTCTGCAGTTGCACTTTATATCGGGGCACTCTCTGCAGATGCACTTTATATTGGGGCACTCTCTGCAGTTGCACTTTATACCGGGGCACTCTCTGCAGTTGCACTTTATATTGGGGCACTCTCTGCAGTTGCACATTATATCGGGGCACTCTCTGCAGTTGCACTTTATACCGGGGCACTCTCTGCAGATGCACTTTATATTGGGGCACTCTCTGCAGTTGCACATTATATCGGGGCACTCTCTGCAGTTGCACTTTATACCGGGGCACTCTCTGCAGATGCACTTTATATTGGGGCACTCTCTGCAGTTGCACTTTATATCGGCGCTCTCTCAAAAAACTAGCTAATGAACAACAATGGTGCCGCACATTTGTCCTACAGTGTCCATAACCAAATTTTCTGAATTTTACACGTAGCAATCCTATATCTTGTATCAACGTACTGTAAGATAATTTTGGTGGACTTCCCCTTTAATGCATAGACACTATAAGTCGTCTTCTTACTCCATCTTGTCTCAACCTAATTCACCTATGACCTATATGCGCCACTTCCTTTAATGCCCTCATCCAGATATTTGTTCTTAGATGCGATTACGCCCAAGCAGAAAATCACTTAACACTTTCAAAAAATGATGGATGTGACAAACATAACGGGGTCTATAGTGAATATCCAGACATGAAAGCGCAGAAATCCGCACCGGCCAAATACCAACAGGACTGCGCTAGACGTACACATATTTACTGCCATGGCTGAATGACCCTGTTGTATGGAGAGAGATTTCTTCACACTTCACCGGCCAATGAGTACTGAAGTAATATTTATTAACTGAGAAAGCAAACACTATGTGATGGTTCACATTTGGCCAAAATCGGAGCAATTTTTTTAAGACTCGAGACTTCTCTGGAGTCGACTGTTATCTCACACTTTAGGAAGATTTATTTTTAAGCTTAGACTCCACCGGTTCAGTCACTTCAGATATTCTCACGTTTACAATTGGTCCTTTACGTGACTGTCTACAATGCGATAATGACTCTTCGTAAAGAACCACCATGACCAGGGCTGATGTGGACCATGCAGTACTCTTGCCAACCAGTACTATAGGGGGTGCACGGGTAGTGGTAAATCCTGCATTATTAGCGCACAGTAGACATGAGCAAATCAGTTCACACTGAGTCATGTTTGACCCAAATATTCCAATTTGTTAGTTTTTTTTGTTACAAAAGAGCGCCAGCCATCACTTGGAGAGCACAGGACACTGCAAGGAGGCCAACAAGAGGTAGCAGATGGTGAGTATAAGTGTGTGTGGGGGGGTTAAATTTGTTACACTTCCCCTGGACCTCTATTTATAATACTCTGTGGTCTGAAGAAATCCTTGTATAATAATGTCACTTTTCAGTTTGACATAACTTCTGTGTTTGCCTTCGAGAGCAAGAAATTTGATAGATTCCTAGGAGCCCTAAGAGTATTCTACACTATGTTTTATAGATAGGAGCCCTGACAGTGTCATACACTATGTTTTATAGATAGAGCTTCCTAGGAACCTATCTATAAAACATAGTGTATGACACTGTCAGGGCTCCTAGGAAGCTATCTATAAAACATAGTGTAGAATACTGTCAGGGCTCCTAGGAACCTGTGTATAAAACATAGTGTATGACACTGTCAAGGCTCCTAGGAACCTATCTATAAAACATAGTGTATAACACTGCCAGGGCTCCTAGGAACCTATCTATAATACATAGTATATTACACTGTCAGAGCTCCTAGGAACCTATCTATAATACATAGTGTATAACACTGTCAGGACTCCTAGGAACCTATCTATAATACATAGTGTATAACACTGTCAGGGCTCCTAGGAACCTATCTATAAAACATAGTGTATGACACTGTCAGGGCTCCTAGGAACCTATCTATAATACATAGTGTATGACACTGTCAGGGCTCCTAGGAACCCATCTATAATACATAGTGTATACCACTGTCAGGGCTCCTAGGAACCCATCTATAATACATAGTGTATAACACTGTCAGGGCTCCTAGGATCCTATCTATAAAACATAGTGTATGACACTGTCAGGGCTCCTAGGAACCTATCTATAATACATAGTGTATGACACTGTCAGGGCTCCTAGGAACCTATCTATAATACATAGTGTAGAACACTGTCAGGGCTCCTAGGAACCTATCTATAATACATAGTGTAGAACACTGTCAGGGCTCCTAGGAACCTAGCTATAAAACATAATGTATAACACTGTCAGGCTTGTTTTGCACAAATCCAGCAAAGTTACTTATTATACTACTCTGCCATGCAATACAACATTCCAGTCTGCTTCCTTGGACATCTTCAATGTCTTTTGGTTCTCCTAGGTCATGGATGTTGATGTCTAAAGCCTGTGATTGGTCCTCAGCAGTCATATGGGGGTATTGAGGTCATCATGCTTTGTGGATATAGCATCAAGGGTGATGACCTCATAAACCCCCATATGACCACTAAAAACCATCCACAGTCCTCAGTGGTGACCTAGTCATGTATGTGCAGGTACATGTTGTCATGGATGCAATAGAAATGCAAACACAAAAAAATTGCAACAGTGTTATTTTTGCTTATACATACTGTATGTAAAATATATGAAAATAAGGTTCTTGATTAACATTATATCAAATTGTATAAGCAGGAGAGCAGTGACATCATACAGTGACATCATACATAGCCAGTGAGGATTGATCACATCACTGCCTGAGAGTTTGTTGACATCTGACAACCACCGCTGCTGCTCCTACTACAGGTCCCCACATGGCTCCGCTTCTGATTTGGGAGACATTTTGCACTTGATAGACTCCCTTTAAGTGGTTGTTATTAATTATATAGATGATAATGATATGTAAGTCCATTTGGCTCAGGTCACATGATGTTCCCGATAAGTAAATATTACACATGATGCCGATTAGTCTTGTGAGCAGTGAGTGATCTGGACGCTCTGAAGCACAAGACGCTGCACAGGAGTGAGCCAAGTTCCCAGAAGTTCGTTGATGTTCTTAGCCATAGTCATTTGTCACTGTTACGTTCCCGGTGCCTGAGGGGACCTGCGTTCCATTACTCCTGAAAGTCTGGTTACCCTCTATTATATCTGTTCTCGCAATAAATTGGTGACAACTGATATGGGAGCAATTACAGTCACCACAGGAGTTGTCAGCCATGTATTGGGTAACATACTTAGTATTGGGCTTTATTCCTCTCTTCGTCAAGGCTCATTGGTGGACACCAAATAAGAATTTGCCATGAACTTCTACCTACCATGATGACAACTGACCGTACAGGCAAAAGGAATTGCCGATAGATCTGCATTCTTGAATTCCATGAAGGATCAGAAAAGAAGTCCAACTTAAAACCCATGGTTATGTAAGGGCACGTTTACACCTGCGCCGGAACAATCTGGCAGGTTTCTATCTTCTGCCCCGAGAAACTGAACAGGGGATGGAAATCCGGCAGTCGGTTTTCAAACCCATTCACTTGAATAGGTTTGCAAAGTGACCGCCCGTGTGCGTTTTCTGTCTCTCCGCGGCGAAACTGTTTTCTTTAACCAGATACAAAGTAATACATGCAGGACTGTGTATCCGGTTTCACTGCAAACAGGCAGAAGACGCTCACGGGCAGTCACTGACCGCCGGGTTTTCGTCCCCTGTCCATTTTCTCGGGGAAGAAGACAGAAACCCGCCAGACTGCTAAATCAGAGACCGGGCGCAGGTGTGAACCTGCCCTAACCTGTCAGGGAGTAGATATGGGTGGATGTCGCAAGAGTCAATATTTGTGACATTCATCCACCAATTTAGTTTTGGAACGTATTTGTTCAATCTGAACTGAAAATGATTGTATTATACTCCAGGGTCTCCACAGCAAGTTCTCTATCTTTGGTCCTCTTCAGGACTCTTCTGTGATGTCAAGGTCCAGGGAGGCTGCTGAGGTCTGTGACTGGGCCTCAGCGGTCACATAGGAAACACCAACATCATGATGCTTGTGGCAAAGTGCCCTGACATTTGCCCACCCACTTGACCTCTGTGGCCCAATCAAAGGCCTTTGCAATGACCCCCGGGGTGTGTGATTTCAAAGACGAGACCACAAGAACCCATGAGCAAGCCCAGGTCACTTTGGGTCTCAGCAGTGATCCCCAGGTGCAGGACATCATAGAAGAGCACCAGATGCTGAAAAGAAGAAGATACAGAGATCTGGACACCACTACAAGGCACAAAAGAGGTAACGGAACGTGAGTATAAATGTTTTTTTGGTTTTTTTTTGTTACCACCCCTAGGCCTTTTATAATTTGGAGTTTGAAGAGACGGCAGTGGCCATTTTAGTTAATTCGAAATGAATCCTAAATTGGTTAGTTCTGTTAAAAAAAAAAAAAAAAAAAAAACCTGAACAATTTGGAATATTTAGTTTCACCAGGATCGTTGCGAACCAATTTTCCCATCTCTAGTGGCTTAATTCTGGAGATATTGTAAGGACAGAGAAGACCAATTAGTAGAGAATTACAATAGTCAAGACAAGAGAGAATCAAGTTCTGGAGATGTTTTTGAGGTGCAGGTGGCTCAAAATGTGGTTGAAGGACAGGTCTGCGTCAAATACAACCCCGAGACGTTGTGCATGCTGTCTTGGTGTTATGGAAAGACCAGAGTCGGAAATGGAGATATCAGGGATGGGTCAATAAGTAGATGGTGGAAATACCAGAGCCTCCATTTTTGAAGGATTGAGTCAGATAAAGAAGACGATGTTGGAGTCAGCAGAGAGAGAGTCCCTGGCATATGATGGGGTGATGGAATGGGAGGACATATATAGTTGGGTGACATCAGTATGAAGACGGGACCGAGAGCCAAGTCTGGTGATGGTATGGCTACAATGCCTACGACTCGGCCCATATTCCCAGTTGTGCCACCATCACCAAATGTGACCGGGTCTTCCAGGGATAAGACCTGTTTGTCAAAGTTTTAATAACTCAGGCCTAACAAGCCACCGTGATGAATGTTAATAGCCACGGACTCTGACAGCGCTGACATCAAGCTGTTGTTTTTCTCCAGACGTGTGAGCAGTTCTCGACACAAAGTGGCCTATGTACATCAGCAGTCCCCCATTGTCATTCATCATCCCATATTACACGCACTCAGTAATGGTTTACGACTGTCCGCTCCGCCATAAATCACTTCCTGCAAAAACAAAACCCGCAGGAACTAAGTCTAAACCAGGGAATGTCAAGTGCTGCCTGCGTGCAGAATTCCTGTCCATGGCTGCCGTCCTCCAGCTACATCACTGCAGATCTTTATCTCCGTGACTTGATGGAGGTGCCATAAAAATAAAGTGCTGAGGTGCTTTGTCTCAAAATACATTACACCGCCAAAATAAATTCTGCAAAGATTAATATTTCCAGAGCGGTGTGTGGATCCGTCAGCTCTCCTTCAATGTCTATTTTGGGGCCTTAGGTTCGAATTCGACCAAGGGGTCTGTATGTTCTCCTCCAGTTCGTGTGGTTTTTTTTTTGGGTACTCTGCAGTGGCCTAACTAGGTACGGCGGGGCCCTGTGGCTAGCTTTTGACATGCCCCCCCCCCCAACCAACGCCCACCGAAGACCCCGACCAATCCCACATTTCTGCGCTCTCTATTATACCCCATAATGGCCCCTGCACACAGTATTATGCCCCATAGTGGCCCCTGCACACAGTATTATCCCCATAGTGGCCCCTGCACACAGTATTATGTCCCATAGTGGCCCCTGTGCACAGTATTATCCCCCATAGTGGCCCCAGTACACAGTATTATACCCCATAGTGGCCCCTGCACACAGTATTATGCCCCATAGTGGCCCCTGCACACAGTATTATGTCCCATAGTAGTCCCTGCACACAGTATTATGTCCCATAGTGGCCCCTGCACACAGTATTATGTCCCATAGTGGCCCCTGCACACAGTATTATGCCCCATAGTGGCCCCTGCACACAGTATTATGTCCCATAGTGGCCCCTACACACAGTATTATGTCCCATAGTGGCCCCTGCACACAGTATTATGTCCCATAGTGGCCCCTGCACACAGTATTATGCCCCATAGTGGCCCCTGCACACAGTATTATGCCCCATAGTGGCCCCTGCACACAGTATTATGCCCCATAGTGGCCCCTGCACACAGTATTATACCCCATAGTGGCCCCTGCACACAGTATTATGTCCCATAGTGGCCCCTGCACACAGTATTATGCCCCATAGTGGCCCCTGCACACAGTATTATGCCCCATAGTGGCCCCTGCACACAGTATTATGCCCCATAGTGGCCCCTGCACACAGTATTATGCCCCATAGTGGCCCCTGCACACAGTATTAACCCCATAGTGGCCCCTGCACACAGTATTATGTCCCATAGTGGCCCCTGCACACAGTATTATGTCCCATAGTGGCCCCTGCACACAGTAGTATGCCCCATAGTGGCCCCTGCACACAGTATTATCCCCCATAGTGGCCCCTGCACACAGTATTATGTCCCATAGTGGCCCCTGCACACAGTATTATGCCCCATAGTGGCTCCTACACACAGTAATATGCCCCATAGTGGCCCCTGCACACAGTATTATCCCCATAGTGGCCCCTGCACACAGTATTATCCCTATAGTGGCCCCTGCACACAGTATTATGCCCCATAGTGGCCCCTGCACACAGTATTATGTCCCATAGTGGCCCCTGCACACAGTATTATGTCCCATAGTGGCCCCTGCACACAGTATTATGTCACATAGTGGCCCCTGCACACAGTATTATGTCCCATAGTGGCCCCTGCACACAGTATTATGTCCCATAGTGGCCCCTGCACACAGTATTATCCCCCATAGTGGTCCCTGCACACAGTATTATCCCCCATAGTGGTCCCTGCACACAGTATTATGTCCCATAGTGTCCCCTGCACACAGTATTATGTCCCATAGTGGCCCCTGCACACAGTATTATGTCCCATAGTGGCCCCTGCACACAGTATTATAGCAAATAGTGACCCCTTCACTCAGTATTATCCCCATAGTGGCCCCTGCACACAGTATTATGCCCCATAGTGGCTCCTACACACAGTAATATGCCCCATAGTGGCCCCTGCACACAGTATTATCCCCATAGTGGCCCCTGCACACAGTATTATGCCCCATAGTGGCCCCTGCACACAGTATTATGTCCCATAGTGGCCCCTGCACACAGTATTATGTCCCATAGTGGCCCCTGCACACAGTATTATGTCACATAGTGGCCCCTGCACACAGTATTATGCCCCATAGTGGCCCCTGCACACAGTATTATGTCCCATAGTGGCCCCTGCACACAGTATTATCCCCCATAGTGGTCCCTGCACACAGTATTATGTCCCATAGTGTCCCCTGCACACAGTATTATGTCCCATAGTGGCCCCTGCACACAGTATTATATCCCATAGTGGCCCCTGCACACACTATTATAGCAAATAGTGACCCCTTCACTCAGTATTATGCCCCACTGTGGACACCCATGAACAATTACTATACTCTGGGGTCTTTTCAGACCCCCGAGTATAATAATCGGAGACCGAGAGGGGATAAAAACATAAAAAACAATGCTACTTACCTATCTCCGGCTCCACAGCAGTCCTTGGTGGTGTCGGCCTTCTTCAATGACGTCCGGGACATCACATGACTGGGACATGCGTCCCGGGTCATGTGACGTCATGGAGCATCCAGAAGTAGGCCCAAACCTGCCCGGAGCGCGGAAAGTTAAGTAACATGGTTTTTTATGTTCCCTTACCTCACCTTGGACCTCTGATGAAAAGACTCCCTGAGTATAATAATGATGTTTTTGGGGCCCCCGGCGTCACTTACCGATCCCGGCCCCTGCCAGGATCGGTAAGTAAATAGGGCCAGTTATCGGCTGGAGTTACTACGGCTGTGACATCCTCTATTGTCAGTAGTGGATGCAACGATGGCTCAGTGGTGTCCTCTTTCCCCACGACTTGCCACAAATCCTCAACAATCCCTTTAAGATCAGAGATTCTTTACTCCACATCTTGGCCGCTCCTACCAATCTTGGAGGATTCCGTTGATCCACCTGCATGTAGTACATGTATAATATAAGATATAGATGATAAAATAGACTGGAATTCAAAAACATCAGACGCAGTCCGTCAATCGGTATTTGTGTTGGCGTCGCAAGGAAGAGCCATTAGACAACGACTGGAGCAGAGAAAGAGCAGACTAAGATATGAAGAAAAAACAGCGACTCGCAGAATTAATGGTCGTGCCAAGCCTTTGTTTTCCCTCCATGTAATGTTGGAGCAATGTTTAGTATAAGCCTCCCTACAAGTACATGATTCACTTAGTACGCCGTCCGCTCCGAAATGTCTGCAGCAGATGGGAACCGTCGCTTAATGGCTTCCCGGGATTTCACGTCATAACATATTTTTCCATCTGCAGTCTGTATAGACACTACATACAAGCTCGTCCTTCACCTTCTCTGGGTTTCCTCCGAGCTGTTGGACGGTTCTGCTGACCAGTAGAAATCTCCTCTTCGCAACATAAACATAAAAAGTTAATGAACGTCGTAACACAAGTCATCAATATCCTTCCGTAGGACACCGCTGGTGGGAGGCGCCACTCAATGACCCGGAAAATAGATTGTTTGTTTCTAATTAGTTCGTAGTCCATCTGACGAGACAATAACCGTCATGTCAAACATCTCCTTTACTGGAACAGGTGCAACCTAGGAGTGACCTTCTATTACAGATGGGCAGAGGACCGGAACCAAAAAGTTTCATGCAGTGTTAGACTTAGTGGGAAACTCAGAATTAAAAAAAAAGTTACTTGAAAAATTTGAAATCAAAAATTCGAAAAATGGGAAGGCAAAGGATGACCCTTGGGGGGTGAACAAACAGACTTCTTATGGATCCGTGATATGGCGTTTACTCTCGGCCCTTGCTGTACCTTCAGATGTTTCTAATCTTATTCGGAAGCGCAGCGCAATGTTTTCTCACACATTCATATGAATCAAATGAATTATGGCAGATCACGTGAAGTATTGTGGTACCGTAAGGGTAGACCAGGGGCGCACCGCTAATGAGGTGATTTGAGGTGGCCGCCTCAGGCGGCACCTTCGGTGGGACGGCAATTTTACCTTTTTTTTTTTCTAAACTAATCCAAGACAGGCCGCTCTGAAAACAAACCTAAGCGGACCTGTCCTGGGCTGGCTTAGACCTCTGCGGTGATGCTAAGACATCATCAGGCGTCTTGGACAGAGATGCAGACGTCTTATGCACAGCCGGGTGAAGAAGAGTGAGAAAACTGAAAAGACCCTAGAGTTCATGGGTGGGCTACTTTGGGGCATAATAGAGGTTGGGTGGGCCACTATGGGGCATAATAGAGGTTGGGTGGGGCATTAATAGAGGTTGAAGGCGGCACTGTTTCCCCTGAAACCTCTATTATGCCCCACAGCAGCCCCTGCAATCTTTATTATGCCCCACAGTGGCCCCTGCAACCTCTATTATGCCCCACAGTGGCCCACCCCACCTCTGTTATGCCCTACAGTGCAGGGGTGAGTCTGCTCCTTTCGCCGCCCGAGGCTAACTGCAGAAAGCCGCCCCCCCCCTGCCGGGAGGAGGGGGCGGATCGGGGGCGTGACCGGGCGCATCGGGGGCGTGACCGGGTGAAGGGGGCGAGGCTTAGCCCCGTTCACCGGCAGAGAGTAGGCCCAGAGACTGCCTGCTCTCTGCCTGAGCGTGAGGGGAGGCTGCTGGAGCAGCGCTGCTCCAGTGGCCTCCCCAAACCACCGCTCGGTGATAAGCCAGTCCAGGACAGCTTGTCCTGGACTGGCTTAGGTTAGCAAAAATGCCGCCCTCCCTGAGGCCCTGGCATAGTGCCGCCTGAAGCACTCGCTTCAGGTCGCCTCATGGGAGGTGCGGCACTGCTACAGTGGCCTGTGCAACCTTTATTATGCCCCACAGAGTTCCCTGCAACCTCTATTATTTCCCATAGTGGGCCCTGCAACCTCAATTATTTCCCACAGTCTATTGTGCCACTGTGGGGCATAATACAGGTCGCAGGGGCCGCTGTGGGGCATAATTCCTTGTCTAAGGGACAAAAACCAAAATATCTGCTGGGGTATGTAAACATATTAGCACAACTGTACCTGCAGGGCTGGGGCGATATCTGCATTCTGGTGACTGATTCCCTTTAGTATTACTTATAATTACCAATGGATACATTCTTTATGAGTGGAATTATTAAGTCATTTTTTTGTCATTGATTTGTTACTTTATTTACCTAAAAATTAGCTGACATGTTTACTGGACAATATACCAAATTGTGACCCTGAGAAGCTGAGCTGTCACTTACCTACTTACAGTCACCATTACTCACCTACCTACTCATAAACCGTCCCTAGTTTGTGTATGTGACTAACTGCAGCCATAGAGTACGAAGAATTAGCAGGTTGTCTAACCCTGCGCTCATAAAGTGACATCATCACCAAAAATACATACCAATGAGGGAACATAAACATGACCCCAATGTCTGCTACATGTCAGATACTATTACACAGCAGCCAAAGAATGAAACCGAGCAGTCAAGTGTCTAATGAGGGTCAATTAACATAAACCAGCCGACGCAGACCCTGGACCACTCCTCTTATTGGGGATTGAGGGGGGCCACCACTCATACAAGCTGTATACTGAATTACTGTATTACCTTCACAGTCTGTGAGGCTACAGGAGGATTCTCCGAGGATCTCATGAGTTGTCATCTGTAGGAACTGCTGGACTAGGACTGACATGGTCAAATCAATAAACTTCTGGGTCCTATATATCTGGCACTCTTTGTGGGGCATTCTAAGTTGTACCCTCGATGGGCCGCTCCAGTTATAGGGGCACCCTGCCTGCCACCGTTTATAGGAGCTCTCTCCGACTCTCACTGTTTATAGGGGCGCTCTCTGGATTACAATGTTCATTACTCTAGTTTAATGGAGCGCTCTCAGGATGCTTCTGTTTATCAAGAACTCTTTGGTAGACAGTCTTAAAGGAGCACTTTTTTGTTGACACTATATATGAGGCGCTCTTTGCCTGACATTATGGACACTCTATGGTTGATACTATTTATGGGGCGCTGTATGCTTGACACTATTTAGGAGACATTTGGTCTATGGTTGAGACTATTTATCAGACACTGTTTGGTTGACACTATGTAACATTCTCTGGTTGACTCTCATTATGGAGCACTCTATGGTTGACGGTATCTACACGGCACTCTTTGTTGATACTACTTATGAGGCATTCTTTGGTTGACACCTTTTGGGGGGGCACTCTATGGCTGATCAAGTATATTTGGACCCCTCTCAGACTGACACTCGGTTATAGGGGTACACTCAAGCTGGCCTTTTCAATGGAGACACTCTCTGGTGGTCATTATTGTGTATGGCCAATCTTGAGATTTCAGGATCGTTTTTAAAATCTGATTTTTGATCATTTTCTAGCCGATCCCGATCGTGAAATTTGCTCGATCGCCGATCGGGATCCGATCTTTCCCGATGTTAGCTTCTCCCACAATGATGGGCCAGTAGCCAAGCATTGTGGGAACTAACATGAGACCACCAGCGTTGGACATGATAGATGGACGTTCTGTAAGCAAATGTGAAAAACACTAGGGGGCGCCAAAATATCAATATCTAAATAACATAGTATCATTCTTTTTAACCATTCCAGTAATTTTTTTTTCGGGTTGGGCGACGCCTCCGATTCAACCATGGGACATCCCTTTAAAGGTATAGGTTAGGTATAAACAGCTTGAGAACTTTGCAATTTTTTGAAATGTTTTTGTATTTTTTTGGTTCTTAATGGAGACAATGTTCTAGCATTGTGCTGTGCTCCGCTATACCAGGGCTTTACAGACACAGTGTCAGGCGCATAGCAGAATGGATTATGGATCTGTAAGTCACAACTCATTCCGGTTCAAGAAAACTCAAATGATGCTAATGGGTTAAATACTGGAACCATTGTGGAAAAGAGAGAACATTAATTGACATAATCTTTAAATACCAGTTTGTCCTCGCTATTCACCCGGCTAATCTGCTTATTCAGGGAGAATGGCACCGGTCCAAGGCTTATACCACCACCGTTTCCAAAAACTCTTTGGAATGGGGATTCTGTGGCTCTATTATTACCCAGGCCTGGTCCCCCTCATTTTGTCTCTTTGGATGCCTGTCTGCCTCACAGTCTGGGGGCCCATGTTTTGCTAATTTGTTCCATTCCCATGTGAAAAGGGGACTGTCTGCTTGGAAAGGCGCAAACACTCAGGCACGCACTAGAGCCCGGCTTTATTCACTTAGGAGGAAATTAACTCATTGCTGCTCCTTATTCAAATCCAGGTCAAACAGGGATAGAAAGGGCAATTATTTGTGAATTGTGGCATATTACAGGCGGTGCTTGGCTGTGACCTGGGACATGGGCTGACAATGCAACCCAGACTGCTGAATATCAACCGAGACGATGACTTATATATGTGTCTGCCAAATATGTCACCCCAAATACAATAACTGGGCCGAAAAGTGGCCTTAGGGTGGTCAATATTGGTACGTCAGCCAACCCAACTACATAAAGATTGATAATACACACAGTGATGTCACAGTACAGAGATAATACACACAGAGATGTCACAGTACAGGATAATACACACAGTGATGTCACAGTACAGAGATAATACACACAGTGATGTCACAGTACAGGGATAATACACACAGTGATGTCACAGTACAGGATAATACACACAGTGATGTCACAGTACAGGATAATACACACAGTGATGTCACAGTGCAGGGATAATACACACAGTGATGTCACAGTGCAGGGATAATACACACAGTGATGTCACAGTACAGAGATAATACACACAGTGATGTCACAGTACAGACGTAATACACACAGTGATGTCACAGTACAGAGATAATACACACAGTGATGTCACAGTACAGGGATAATACACACAGTGATGTCACAGTACAGGATAATACACACAGTGATGTCACAGTACAGGATAATACACACAGTGATGTCACAGTACAGGATAATACACACAGTGATGTCACAGTACAGAGATAATACACACAGTGATGTCACAGTACAGGGATAATACACACAGTGATGTCACAGTACAGAGATAATACACACAGTGATGTCACAGTACAGGGATAATACACACAGTGATGTCACAGTACAGAGATAATACACACAGTGATGTCACAGTACAGGATAATACACACAGTGATGTCACAGTACAGAGATAATACACACAGTGATGTCACAGTACAGAGATAATACACACAGTGATGTCACAGTACAGGGATAATACACACAGTGATGTCACAGTACAGGATAATACACACAGTGATGTCACAGTACAGGGATAATACACACAGTGATGTCACAGTACAGAGATAATACACACAGTGATGTCACAGTACAGGATAATACACACAGTGATGTCACAGTACAGGATAATACACACAGTGATGTCACAGTACAGGATAATATACACAGTGATGTCACAGTACAGAGATAATACACACAGTGATGTCACAGTACAGAGATAATACACACAGTGATGTCACAGTACAGAGATAATACACACAGTGATGTCACAGTACAGGGATAATATACACAGTGATGTCACAGTACAGGATAATACACACAGTGATGTCACAGTACAGAGATAATACACACAGTGATGTCACAGTACAGAGATAATACACACAGTGATGTCACAGTACAGGATAATACACACAGTGATGTCACAGTACAGGATAATACACACAGTGATGTCACAGTACAGGGATAATACACACAGTGATGTCACAGTACAAGATAATACACACAGTGATGTCACAGTACAGGGATAATATACACAGTGATGTCACAGTACAGAGATAATATACACAGTGATGTCACAGTACAGGGATAATACACACAGTGATGTCACAGTACAGGGATAATATACACAGTGATGTCACAGTACAGGGATAATACACACAGTGATGTCACAGTACATGATAATACACACAGTGATGTCACAGTACAGGGATAATATACACAGTGATGTCACAGTACATGATAATACACACAGTGATGTCACAGTACAGAGATAATACACACAGTGATGTCACAGTACAGGGATAATACACACAGTGATGTCACAGTACATGATAATACACACAGTGATGTCACAGTACAGGGATAATATACACAGTGATGTCACAGTACATGATAATACACACAGTGATGTCACAGTACAGAGATAATACACACAGTGATGTCACAGTACAGGGATAATACACACAGTGATGTCACAGTACAGGGATAATACACACAGTGATGTCACAGTACAGGGATAACGTTGATCACATAATATAATATAAGCTGCTATTTTAGTATCTTTGATGGGATCTGTGACAGGTTTAGCTTATAGCTCAGATGTGAACACTGTCTTATCCTGTCTTAGTTTAGTTTTCCATATCACCTCATCAGGGAAATACACAATAGCCCGTTCAGCTCTGCTACATCTATATACATCACTTAGTATATGGAGCAGGTAAGCTATTTCTCAGTTCTTGGACACTGTGTATTAGTAAATGTTGTAATAGCGTGTACACCCTGACAGCTTTATTATACTTCATAGAGGCATGGAGAGCCGAAAATGCTATTACTGTGTTGTCAAGTGATCAAAGCATTTCCTCCAAGAGAACTTCAGATATGGGATGAAATCAAAGCTGCTTGATGCTTTCCTCCAGCCGAGGAATTACTGTGAGCGCCATTCACACAGAATGCAATTACCTTGCTCTTGGATATTAATGCATTTATTTAGTAAGCCGCCCTCAGCAGGCTCTGCTCAATGCGACAAGACACCGAGTCCTTATAAGACATCTGTAATAGTCAGGTCTGTGCAAAACCCGGGGCACTGATCACTCCAGCAAGGCTCACACCACCATTAACAGTGCATTTGGTGACTAGCTCCAGGGGTACTTCAGCAGTCTCACCCATGCTACCACTTAGGCACAGGACCCTCACTAAAGATCCATGGGCCTGGTGCAAACGTTCAGCTTGGGTCCACTTATGCAACCGCCAAACACAACCTATCTGCACATTATAATCCTATTACATGTCCCTTTCCTTCTTTATCCGGGCACAGACCACCATGAAGACTTGTGCACAACATGTGCAAACAAACTAACCATCTCCTGTCGGTGCCCTTCACATAGTAATTGTGTCACAGTATCTCTCCTTGACAATAGGCTGCTAATAAATGGTTAATTGTCTCCTTCCTGACAGCGGAAGGCTGTGTACTATAAATGTTCTCACTTCAGTGCACCAGAGAGCAGGGGGAATATATTTAGGATGCTCAGAATCAAGATCAAAGCATTGTATCCATTATGTTGGAGTATCTTTGGCTGCCATGTTTTTAGGCATCTTTGTTTGGCACACATAGTACTTTGGGATATCTTTTCTTGAAATATTTTTAGGTATCTTTGGATGGCATATTATTTTGCAGTGTCTTTGACATACTTCTAGGCATTTTTTTTGGCATATTATATTGGGCTACCTTTACCTAGCACATTATTTTAAGGCATCTTTGGTTGGCACAGATATTACTTTGGGATATCTTTGGCTGGAATATTATCTTGGAGTATCTTTGGCTTCCATATTTAAGGCATCTTTGGATGGCACAGTTATTACTTTGGGCTATCTTTATCTGGCGTATTATTTTTAGGCGTCTTTCGTTGGCACAGATAGTACTTTGGGATATTTTTGCCTGAAATATTTTTAGGTATCTTTGGTTGCCATATTATTTTGCAGTGTCTTTGCTTGACATATGTCTAGGCATCTTTGGTTGGCATATTATATTGGGCTACCTTTAGCTGGCATATTATTTTAAGGTGTCTTTGGTTGGCACAGATATTACTTTGGGATACCTATGGCTGGAATATTATCTTGGAGTATCCTTGGCTGCCTTTTTTTAGGTCTTTTTAGTTGGCATAGTTATTACTTTGGGCTACCTTTAGCTGGCATATTATTTTAAGGTGTCTTTGGTTGGCACAGATATTACTTTGGGATACCTTTGGCTGGAATATTATCTTGGAGTATCCTTGGCTGCCTTTTTTTAGGTCTTTTTAGTTGGCATAGTTATTACTTTGGGCTACCTTTAGCTGGCATATTATTTTAAGGTGTCTTTGGTTGGCACAGATATTACTTTGGGATACCTTTGGCTGGAATATTATCTTGGAGTATCCTTGGCTGCCATACTTTTAGGCATCTTTGGTTGGCATAGTTATTATTTTGGCCTGGCATATTATTTCTAGGCGTCTTTGGTTGGCACAGATATTACTTTGGGATATATTTGGCTGGAATATTATTTTAGAATATTTAGCACCTATCACTTGCATTCTATTTGGGTGTTGGTACATTACTTTAGCGGTATCTATGGCAGGTAAGTCATTATGGGAACAATTGTGGTTGGCATATTCTATTGGAGGTATTTGTGGCCGGCCACATCACGCTCTGGCCAACTTCTTTCTGCATTGTCTCCAATACTGACCCATCGACATTAGGTGAAAGAGGGCACCTCTGGAAAAAAAACAAAGTTTTAACCATTACTTTTATATTATGAACCTGCTATTGTGATACAAGATACAATGTGACATCTACCTTGTGATAGTAAACTCATTCCTTCCATGTCAAATTTCTCTGATACCAGAACTTACCCAACGATCTGATTATCAGCCCTGCTCGTACAGTCTATAGATATGGCACACATGTCTTTAATTAGATTTTTATCAGATTTGAGCCCTGGATTTCTGCTGGCTGCCATGTGTTGCTGCCAAACACCTCCCCGAGCAGCATCTAAAGCTACTTAGCAACCGCAGGCAAACAAAAATGCGTTTCTCATATTTATTACATGTTGTATGTTTGGTTTTCTAGAATTGTTATCTTACATTTTGTATATTATATTCATGTCCCAGATGTATCTAATATGGAAACACTGAACAATAATGGAATGGGTTGAACAGTCTGGTTTGTATTATATTATAACCATTTACTCTCTCATAATCCTCATAATGGCAAAACAAACAGCGACGGCAGAACTCTTTAATGTGATGAGGAAGTCATAGGGTGATAAAATATAAAATAAAAATTATAAAAAAAATATAAGATAACAAAATATATAAAAATATAAAATAAAAAGCAAAAGATAAAAAGTGAACTGAAATAAATACTATCCTATCCTACTAATAATATATATATATATATATATATATATATATTTATTATTATTATTATTATTATTATTATTATTTAATTATTTTTATTAATTATTATTATTATTATTATGTGAAAGTTTGGATGTTTGCTCCTCAATCACACAAAAACAGCTGAACGGATTTGAATGAAATTTGGCACATAGATAGTTTGTAACCTCGATTAACACATCAGCTACTTTTTATCCAGGTAAATGACACGGCTTCACAACTGTTATGAATTTATGTTCACATACTATATTACACTGCTCCTGCAGCAGCTTATCTCAGGTCCCAGGTCTGTTATCTCTCTGTGTAAACACTCATCTAACCCTCAGTGGATTGTGTACACACCTATGATGTGATCTGCTCCAGGCAGTGCTGGCACACTGACATGGGCAAACACCTTTAATTCAAATTGGCAGTCTGTCAATTTTAAACATGCCGGGAAAAAGAAAATCTAATTTGTCGCAAACAACGAGAGCTATGAAGGGAGCCATAAGTCACACAGTTCTCCTCAAGTGGTGCTGAGGGAGATCATCGATGCGAAAAACACACTCATTATATGGTGTTCCAGCGAGCTGCTGAGATACTGGAACAATTACAGGCACGATGTGAAGAACAGCTTCAGTGCCAGGCCAACTTCAGAGCTGCCAAAACGCCGGAACAGGCGGATCATCAACGCCAACAACATGCTCATTATATGGCGTCCCAGCGAACTACTGAGATGCCACAACAATCACGGGCACAGTGCAAGGAACGCGTTCAGTGACAGGCCAGCTTGACAGCTGTCGAAACGCCGGACCAGGCGGTTCATCAACACCAACAACACGTTCATTATATGGCTACCCAGCCAGCTGCTGAGATGCCAGAACAATCACAGGCACGGAGTGAAGAACAAGTTCAGCAGCAGGACAGCTTAAGAGCTGCCAAAATGCCAGAGCAGGCATACCATCGACAGCAGCAATTTGCCGAATATAGACGGATTATCCACTCCCACAACCCGCAGACAAAGTCACAGGCAGAATCTAGTATATCTAAAATAATAATATAATATATAATAATAAATAAAAATAAACAGATAAAAAGGAAGAAAAAAAATGTAAACTTCAATAAAAATTAAAAATGTAATAAAAATTTTAAAAAATGAGAACAAACTGTACAAATACGATAAAATAATTAGAAATAAAAAATAAAGTGAAATATTGAATGAAGAAACAGATATAAGCAGGAGAAGGGAAAAAAAGGGGCGGATTGTGCAAAAAAATTAATAAAAAATACATATCGAGGGATTCGTTTTGCCAAGTCTTATCATCACTTAAGAATCAGATATAAAAAATAATAAAGAAACAGAATAATAATAAGAACAAACTGAAACTGGAGATGACTTTGCTCTACTAAAATTGATTAAATGTTCAGGCCTACGCCAATTACTCTGGAAGTGACAGACACATCTACACAGAACCCGTCACCACTTCCACCATCCCCAACTCTTTGTCTCCTTCCATCGACGTTGTTCCACTGATCCTGATTAAGTTGGAATTTTTTCTGTAGCCCTCACCAACCCTGAGCATCAGTGAAAGTAGCAAAAATTTCAGCACCCCCATATGATAAGTAGGTCCTTTACTGTCAAGTGGGCGGCCCTTGTTTACCTGCTCCATCAGTGGACCACCCACTTGACAATAGAGAGTCTAATTAGCATATTGGGCTGCTGGAAATAACAGCACCAATTGCTCAGGAATGATAGAAAAAAATTGCAATAAAGTAACAAAAATAAGGAAGTAATACAATAAAATAAATGAATTGACCAAATAGAATCAACCTAAAAATTTGATGCAAATTCCTGAAATTTCGGTCATATGTAAAATAAAATGATTATTTATTGGATATTAGCTAAATCTACAGAATGAGTGCACATAATAGAGTTAGCAAAAAATGTTGGCGCCCCCCATCGTAGGCCATATTGATACAATACAATAGGGAAGTACAATATAGCGGTGCTGAATGCGTCATAGGTGAACTATAGGGACGTTATATACCGCCAAGGTGCGCACACAGCTCTGCTGTCAGGAACATTGTGCCGTCCTCTATGTGTTATTTGCATCTCGCAGATCACGGTCAGTGTCAGCACATCCGCCAGAGTTCCCATAGAGACAGCAAAAAAATTCATAAAAAACAAACGCGTTTCATAACAGCAAAGAAAACAGATGAAATTCCTAACAACTATTGTCTGCAACGTGTGAGGGATCACAAGACGCCTGACACTACCTGGCGAACCTGTTATAATGTAGTCAACGACAACTGAAAGCCTTGTCTCTAACGCGTGCCAACGCATTTCAGAGACAAACACAAGTCGCCGGAAAGATAGAAGAGGGAGGGGTATAGATAGTTATAGGTATATGTTATAATATATGTTTTGATAAATGAGACCCCAAAACAGGTTAGTCAGACCCTGACATTAGGACGAGAAGTACCTACACATCGAGAGGCATGGCTGAGGAACACAAGGGGTTAAATGGGTTCTGCAGTCCTTAGAAATCAGATAATTGAAGGTCTGACACTGATAAGCAATCCCTGAACTATACAGTGTACAGAGCAGAACACCGTGTAGTGGCTGTGCCAAGTTAGGGTCACAGTACCTCATAGGTTGGCGAACTTATGGCAGGCGTGCCGGAGCCCTCTATGCTGGCATGCCTGCAGTCGTCGGATCGCTCAGTATCAGGGAATCTCCATTAGTGAGCGATCGCTGCTTTCAGCTGGTTGTGCAAATGCGGCCTACACTGACTATACAGAGTGTGACCTCTGCACCAGCGCGGGCGTCATGACGTAAGTCATCAGCGCCTGCAGGGAATAGGAGAGAGGATGCCCGGCGGCCCTTAAGGTAAGTATATTTGTGTGTGTACTGTCTGGGGAGGGGGCTACTGTGGACCATTTCATGCTGTGTGGGGAGGGGGCTACTGTGGAGTATACAGGTATAATCCTCTGGGGGGGGGGGCACCACGGGACAGATTGTACTGTGTGAGTGGGGGCCACTGCAGGGCAGATTGTACTGTGTGAGTGGGGGCCACTGTGGGGCAGATTGTACTGTGTGAGCGGGGGCCACTGCAGGGCAGGTTGTACTGTGTGTGGGGGCCACTGCGGGGCCGATTGTACTGTGTGTGTGGGCCACACTGTGGGGCAGATTGTACTGTGTGGGGGGGCCACTGAGGGGCAGATTGTACTGTGTGTGGGGGCCACTGTGGGGCAGATTGTACTGTGTGGGGGCCACTGCAGGGCAGATTGTACTGTGTGAGTGGGGGCCACTGTGGGGCAGATTGTACTGTGTGTGGGGGCCACTGTGGGGCAGATTGTACTGTGTGTGGGGGCCACTGTGGGGCAGATTGTACTGTGTGTGGGGGCCACTGTGGGGCAGATTGTACTGTGTGTGGGGGCCACTGCGGAGCAGATTGTACTGTGTGGGGGGGCCACTGTGGGGCAGATTGTACTGTGTGGGGGGGCACTGTGGGGCAGATTGTACTGTGTGGGGGGGCACTGTGGGGCAGATTGTACTGTGTGGGGGGGCACTGTGGGGCAGATTGTACTGTGTGGGGGGGCCACTGCGGGGCAGATTGTACTGTGTGGGGGGGCCACTGCGGGGCAGATTGTACTGTGTACAGACCTTTACCTTTCAGTACAAGCTCTGTAAAGCCCCATTCACACGACTGCAATTGTGGATCCAAAGAGTGTTAAGGTTAAATTGCCGTGTTGGCACTCTGCGATAATTTATTGGGTTTTGGGTTACAGTTTGGGCTCTTGGTCTCATAAAGGTTCCCCATCACTGTCATAGGAGTTGGGTCACAGTACCTCAGCACCACCATTACTACACAGTGTACAGAGACATTTACTTCATGCTCTGTACACTGTGTTCTGGGCACCGGCTAATATCAGCTAAGGATAGGTCCACCATGACTGCTACATCAGTAGAAACCTTATGGAAGTCTCTGTATTATCATGCTCACTATGTATTGTGTGTACAGACGTGTCCTTCCTTGGGGTCTGGAATGAGATGGGTATTAATATTGGGGTCTGTATTCATTTTAGGGTCTGCTCTGGTGTCTGTGTTAGCTTTGGGATCTCGTATGAGGTCCGGGCACGGATCTCTTCAAGTCCCATCCCGTTAAACATGTAAATTCCCTCTAATTCCGATAATATTGCCCGGACTATAAATCTGAAGATGAAGAACAACGGGAACAGGAAGAAGCGTCAGAATCCATCATTGTGGCAGTAAATCTGTGTAGGAGGGGGGTGAATAGTTTCGCAAAGCTCTGCATACATTGCTATACAGTGATCTCTGTATCCAGATGTCTGTGAGAGGAGACAAGCAGGTCTAACCACTGACACATCTATAGGGACATAGAAGCAATGAATGGCGGCTGCTATAGACACAGGCACCGTATGAACATTGGCACATGCCATAGAGATTGAATTTTCATGACCCTCTTATTCGGAATGACCCCCCCGGTGATCCGGTTCCCGATCTCGGCTTGTGACTTGTCATCTGTTTATTTCCACCTAGCCTGATCTCTGAATTATTATTGGCCACAGTCGCCCATTTTCTGGCCAACCATTTGGTCCGGATTCCCCCCTGGCATTTTGTTTGAGCATCATTTCTGCTGCGTGCGTTCCTTGCCAGACGCAGCAGTCCATGACAATGGTTCCCGGTCCTGACTGTCAGCCCCACCATCACGCAGAGGCGTCTGAGAGGAACGTCAGCATTTCAGATTTAACCCTTATATCATCATGCGCCGTATGTGTATGGACCTGCGAATTTATACTGGACACATAGCACCAAACACCACGGCTGCAGCAATGGTGGGGTTAAAGAAAATTCTAATTTTGTTCTTTTAACCCTTAAGCTGCTGCAGATAATACAGATCATACTCTTCCATTACTCCAAGCTCGGCAGTTCTCACTTTATCAGTTGTTGGAGCTGGCACTTATATGGACCAGAACTAGACCTAAAACCCTCTTGGGGACAGAGCGAAGCCCTCACAGCTGCCTGTGCATGTTACATGAATGGATGGCATTGCATTGGAATATAAAGGATCGCTTAGGAGATCTGAACTTTCTGTTTTTGCATATTGCACGAGGGGTGCAGCCGCCTCTATTGGACTTGGACAGGACGATGTCATTGGGATAGAGGACGCCCTTGGATTATACTTTAGTCTCCCATCTGCCTAAGACTATTGTTACTGGAATAAAGCATTGCTCTAGATCCTAAGTGCCCTGTAGTCACACTTTATACTGGGCCCAAGAGAGACATATCTGCTCAGTGTAGAGTCCCATCTGAAGGAGAGCGCCTTGTCGGGGCAGATGGGCTCTTACAGATTCATCAAATATGTTCTATCTATCTATCTATCTATCTATCTATCTATCTATCTGAGTACTTTACAGCAGCACCGTAGCTATTAACCCTTTCAGGGCTGGGGTGCAATTCTACAAGGGTCCAGCCTGAAACCCAAAAAAGCTACTAAATACAATAAACACAGCGCCCCAATATTTAAGAACAAGGCATCATTACTATACTGTGGGTTTATTCCATAGGCAACGTTTCAGACCTATCACAAGCAATGCCATAGTGGCGTGTGCAAACCTTTATAGCAAAATACAAGTCTGTTACAAATCATGCAATAATTACAGCAATAAATATGTCAATGAATAAACAATGTGCAAAGTCAATGATCAAAATATAGTGCTTGTCATACATGTGCAGACAGTATATATATGTATAGTGATTCTCATCTACATAGATAAATAGAAATAGATATATATTCTCATACATGTGCGGACATTGTAGCAGGGATTACAGTAACATTGTGATAGTTACTATGTTAGGATTAGAGGATTAAACACTCACCCCATCGCCTGCCATCAGACTTGCTGTGTATACTGACACATGTGCACATGTCACACCCCAATCACAGTCCGCACATGCTCAGTAGCGCTAAGTCTCTGACTCCTGGCCTGTCCTTGCCAGGTTATTAATCACATTGCACAATGCACTATAAAATATCCACATTGGTATGTAACGTACATGTACACACCCCTATGGCATTGCTTGAGAAAGGTCCAAGTATTTTGGGACCGAAACGTCGCCTATGGAATAAACCCCCTAGTAATGATCCCTTTTTCCTAAATATTGGAGTGCTGTCATAAAAATGCAACCTGGAATGGAAAATCCCTCTGACATTGTAGTGGATAAAGCTGAGCGATTAGAACATGGCGAAAGGAAGACAGAAAAATACCGCATGGTCAAAGCCAAAATTACTCGTATCCACAAGGGGTTAAGTCATGGCCATCGGTCCCCCTAAGAGAAGCCACAAATAAGATATAAGAATAACGGTGAATGGAATAAACCACTAATGGGCACGAAAATTGTCTTCTGAGCACGGAAATGTGCGGTAATGGCTTCCAGTTATAACCACAAGTAGTCATCTCCTATAAGTGAGAACATGTCCTCTCTGCCGAGCCATAGAAACCTCAGCACCACAATGTCTGCCATACAGAGATCTTCTACTGCCAATATACCAGGAGCCATGACACAGAGAGAGACAGAATCATCCCACAGAGGGAGCGACACTATACAGATGTAGCAGAGCCGAACCTATGTAATGTATTGTATCTGGATCCTTATGTCACATCATGATGAATGAGAGGGGATATATAATAGGTACATAGAATGATAGATAGATAGATAGATAGATAGATAGATAGATAGATAGATAGATAGATAGATAGATAGGAGATAGATAGAGTCATGGCCAAAAGTTTTGAGAATGATACAAATATTAATTGTTACAAAGTCTACTGCTTCAGTTTTTCTAATGGCAATTTGCATATACTCCCGAATGTTATAAAGAGTGATCATCTTAACAGCAATTACTTGCAAAGTCAATATTTGCCTAGAAAATGAACTTTATCCCCCAAAACTCATTTCAACATCATTGCAGCCCTGCCTTAAAAGGACCAGCTAACATCGTTTCAGTGATTGCTCCAGTAACACAGGTGTGGGTGTTGATGAGGACAGGGCTGGAGATCAATCTGTCATGATTAAGTAAGAATGACACCACTGGACACTGTAAAAGGAGGTTGGTGCTTGGCATCATTGTTTCTCTTCTGTTAACCATGGTTATCTCTAAAGAAACACGTGCAGTCATCATTGCACTGCACAAAAATGGCCTAACAGGGAAGAGTATCGCAGCTAGAAAGATTGCACCTCAGTCAACAATCTATCGCATCATCAAGAACTTCAAGGAGAGAGATTCCATTGTTGGCAAAAAGGCTCCAGGGCGCCCAAGAAAGACCAGCAAGCGCCAGGACCGTCTCTTAAAAGTGTTTCAGCTGCGGGATCGGGCTACCAGCAGTGCAGAGCTTGCTCAGGAATGGCAGCAGGCAGGTGTGAGTGCATCTAAACGCACTGTGAGGCGGAGACTCTTGGAGCAAGGCCTGGTCTCAAGGAGGGCAGCAAAGAAGCCACTTCTCTCCAGAAAAAACATCAGGGACAGACTGATATTCTGCAAAAGGTACAGGGAGTGGACTGCTGAGGACTGGGGTAAAGTCATTTTCTCTGATGAATCCCCTTTTCGATTGTTTGGGACATCTGGAAAACAGCTTATTCGGAGAAGACGAGGTGAGCGCTACCACCAGTCTTGTCTCATGCCAACTGTAAAGCCTCCTGAAACCATTCATGTGTGGGGTTGCTTCTCAGCCAAGGGAATCGGCTCTCACAGTCTTGCCTAAAAACACAGCCATGAATAAAGAATGGTACCAGAATGTCCTCCAAGATCAACTTCTCCCAACCGTCCAAGAGCAGTTTGGCCATCAACAATGCCTTTTCCAGCATGATGGAGCACCTTGCCATAAAGCAAAGGTGAGAACTAAATGGCTCAGGGAACAAAACATAGAGATTTTGGGTCCATGGCCTGGAAACTCCCCAGATCTTAATCCCATTGAGACCAAGAGACGGGTGGACAAACAAAAACCTACAAATTCTGACAAAATGCAAGCATTGATTGTGCAAGAATGGACGGCTATCAGTCAGGATTTGGTCCAGAAGTTGATTGAGAGCATGCCAGGGAGAATTGCAGAGGTCAACACTGCAAATATTGCAACGCTGCATTAACTCATTCTAACTGTCAGTATAAGCTTTTGTTACTCATAATATGATTGCAATTATATTTCTGTATGTGATAAAAACATCTGACAAACGCACATAAAAACCAGAGGGAGCAGATCATGTGACAATAGAAGATTTGTGTCATTCTCAAAACTTTTGGCCATGACAGTAGATAGATAGATAGATAGGAGATAGATAGATAGATAGATAGATAGATAGATAGATAGATAGATAGATAGATAGATAGATACTGAGACTGATACTCTTACGTTGTCACTATGGCTCTCATTTTAGCACTACCAGAACAGACATAGTTTGGGGGACACCGTGGCTGCTATTAATGCAGCCCCCTAGTGTCAGGATTCTGTGGCTTTACCCTATAGTGTTCCAGCTCACTGTAGGATGAGGCCTCACCATTCACACGGCCATAAATAAGAGGACTAGGATGTTTCTCCACCTACATGTGTTACACAACATTAACAATGAGATATGTTAGGAGGAGCGCCATAAAGTGCAACCGCGTGCAAAATCACCATCCGTCAGCATTCCCTACAGAAATACTGCAATTGGGCACTAACAGCCCAAATATTAAAATATGGGGTGAGGGCCATAGTAAATAAAAGGTTTCGTTGGTGTTCCCATGAGCAGGTACCCTCAACGCCGTCACATTAGGTCACAAGGTCCCTATACCAGCTGCAGATAGATAGATAGGAGATAGATAGATAGATAGATAGATAGATAGATGATAGATAGATAGATAGATAGATAGATAGATGATAGATAGATAGATAGATAGATGATAGATAGATAGATAGATAGATAGGAGATAGATAGATAGATAGATAGATAGATAGATAGATAGATAGATAGATAGATAGGAGATAGATAGATAGATAGATAGATAGATAGATAGATAGATAGGAGATAGATAGATAGATAGATAGATAGATAGATAGATAGATAGATAGGAGATAGATAGATAGATAGATAGATAGATAGATAGATAGATAGGAGATAGATAGATAGATAGATAGATAGATAGATAGATAGGAGATAGATAGATAGGAGATAGATAGATAGATAGATAGATAGATAGATAGGAGATAGATAGATAGATAGATAGATAGATAGATAGGAGATAGATAGATAGATAGATAGATAGATAGGAGATAGATAGATAGATAGATAGATAGATAGATAGATAGATAGGAGATAGATAGATAGGAGATAGATAGATAGATAGATAGATAGATAGATAGATAGATAGATAGATAGGAGATAGATAGATAGATAGATAGATAGATAGATAGATAGGAGATAGATAGATAGATAGATAGATAGATAGATAGATAGATAGATAGATAGATAGAGATTTCATTTCCTGGTTCTGTATCTGTTTAGGGGAGGAGGGAGCTGCGGATGAGAGCAGGAAGAAGGGGCACATCCTGGTAGTGACATCTATCCTTTACAGAGTCCAATGACACCTCTTGTGGCCACCACACACTATACTGTACTGTCCCATTTGTGCCCCCCCCACACACACACACACAGTATAATATTCCCATAGTAGGTCTAGTGCCCCCTTATGGCCTCCACAAAAAATGATATCCCCCTCATGGCTCCCACATAGTATAATGTCCTCCCTGTGGCTCCCCCAATATACCCCTCCTTGTAAAACCCCACATAGTATAATGCCCCACAATATAATACCCATTCATTGTAGCCCAAGCATTCTCATTATGGTCCCCAGTAAAAATAATGCCTCCCTAATGTTTCCCCTACAGAGAAATGCCTCCCCTAAAAAACTTACCTCTGAAACCCACTCCAGTACTGTCAGCTGCTTGGGAGCAGAAGGCGCAATGAAATGACATCACTACATAGCGCCTGCCAAGCTGCTTTGCAGAAGAGACTGGGGCTGAAGTAGGGAGTGGATGACTCTAGACACAAAGTTGAAACTGGGACCTATATCCTGCCGCCTGGGACAGTGGGACAGCACCCAAAATTCGTGACTGTCCCGCTGAATCTGGGACGATTAGTACAAAGTTGCATGAAAGTGTTGATAAGTGTAAAGTGTAGTATTTTGACAATGACCACAGAGTTGGAACTAGGACCTATATCCTGCTGCCTGGGACAGTGGGACAGCACCCATGATTCGTGACTGTCCCGCTGAATCTGGGACGATTAGTACAAAGTTGCATGAAGGTGTCAATAAGTATAAAGTGTAGCATTTTGACAATGACCACAGAGTTGGAACTAGGACCTATATCCTGCTGCCTGGGACAGTGGGACAGCACCCATGATTCGTGACTGTCCCGCTGAATCTGGGACAGTTGGTACAAAGTTGCATGAAGGTGTCAATAAGTATAAAGTGTAGCATTTTGACAATGACCACAGAGTTGGAACTAGGACCTATATCCTGCCGCCTGGGACAGTGGGACAGCACCCAAAATTCGTGACTGTCCCGCTGAATCTGGGACAGTTGGTACAAAGTTGCATGAAGGTGTCAATAAGTGTAAAGTGTAGTATTTTGACAATGTGACAAGTATCTACTTTCAAGCACCATGACAGTCAGACCACTGGTAAACGGACACTGCTGTACATCCTCGCCCCCTACCATGAATGTTTATGATGAAATATCCCCTTTAAGGACACAAAAAATTGCCAAATTTTCGGCTAAATCCAATCTGTAAGTATTTGGAAGGAGCAGGGTGTCATGAATCATGTTAATCTTACGCCTTCCATTTGTAACAATATGCTGTGTGAAAGTCTAGCGTTACCATTAGCCTGAACCGATGGATTATTTCAACATTAAACACACTGACAGTTCAGCAGCCATTGGGGCCCATTTAACTCCGCGCGCCGCGTCCTCCAGCTGCTCGTTCCAGCACACCCATTTGGACGGCACAGATCTTGTATTTTTCTTCGCCCCCTTCTTGTACACACACAATGCACATTAACCGACTGTGACACTTCCAGTTGCAAATTAAAATAATTCTGCTGTTTGCTATGTGTGCGCTGTCAGGATGATCTATAACCTACATTGCTGAGATTTCGGGTCTGGCACAGCTGAAATAGGCAAATCTCCCCTCCAGCTTTAGGGCTGTTGTGGTTGTGGGAGCCTCTGCGGAGTCAACGCTCTGCACAGTAGTATGGCTTGGCACAATATTGTAAGGGAAAGTTTAATATAATTCAACTTCTAAACTTTACAAAATTGGGGGCGGACATATTGGCAGATGCAAACTGTTGTAGGGTGTGTGCTTTATGGCAGCTGCAATGAATGGGAGTTAATGGACTGAAAAGTGTCCATGGACTAATACAAGATAAGGAGTATAGCGCCTCCTCAAAGATCAGGGAACTGCATGCAGTGTGTATAAGAAAGCTATCAAATCTTCTACCTTCTAATGATAATGTTATGGTATTACCAGACAGGATGGACTTTGTGGCTCAGAACAAGGTGCAAGAAAACAGGTGCACACAAACAGATCAAACCAGAAAGCAAAAGAGCAATGAACAAGCCGGGGTCAAAAACCAGGAGAGTATAGGAATAGCCAAAATAATAACAGAGGAATATCAGAAGTATAAGTCATGGTTTAGTCAAGGAGGTCACAGATAAAGCCAAATCAGCAAGAAAGGGGATAACCTGGAAAGCAAGCCAAACCAAATCCAAACCAGGGAATTGTCAGGGAACACAGTACCCCATGCGAATTCTCGGCTACTACTCCATCCATTTCTATGGGACTGAGGCAGATGCAATAGCGGTAAAGGATGCCGTGGCTGAGCATGCGCACCCTCTTTCTATTCACATGGGACATAGTGGACCCCAATTCTCACGATCACTGGGGGTTCACATAAATCTAATCCCAGCAATCAGACGCTTATCTTCGATGCTATGTGCAGGAAAATTAAAATAATAGCATGGGTAATGGGTTCAAAATAACAGCTGACAATCAGCTTTCCCGGGCTTTTGCAAGGCAAAAAGGTTCCTGGATACGAAGAACTGAATGTATCGGTCTTGTATCCTTGGAATTGCCATTCAGGCAACTAATTCCCCATTAGTTTTGCTTTATTGGTAGACTTGCCTTTCAGGAGACTGGGAGAGCTGGGTGATAACCCTGATAATGCCAGAAATCTACAACTACATAATAACTTTTTGGAATAGTGAATTGTACATCTTTTGTTTCTTGTTCATTCCCTGCGTCTATGTAATTATATATCGCTCTACGCGCTCCCAGTGTCATCTATACTATAATTACATACTAATTACATAGCAGGAGCGTGACGCCAATATTATATTCCGGAGAAGTCACATGTATACACCATGGGCACACTATGGGTTACTGAGGGGTCTCGAGTACCAGTCCGCACTCGCCTCCAGTATATTACGACAACTTGGTTGCGATCCAAGTTATAGGGGAAAAACTGCTTGGAAATATTAACCTTCTGGGAATTTACCAGCTCCAGTCAAGTCCATTAAAATCCCGGAATCCCGGCCAATTGTCTTGGATGCTTTCTCTGTAGGACAATTGGAATTTGGCTCAGGGGCCATGCGAGGCAGCCCCATCTGTTAGACACAGACGATCCTCATAATTGTATCATACACTCCGCACTCACTTCATCAAACACATAAAACATGGCTGCAAGGCGCAGCGCCGCTCCACCGGCCATAACCTGATAATATAGGAGCCGGCCGCGCTGCTCTACAACTTCATCTGTGTGGAAATGAAGACCTCAGCTGTTTGGCAAAGGGCAGAAATCTGGAATTCTATTTCCACGGATAGATTGGAAATTCCACAAGCTGATATTTTCTCGGCTCGTATGAGCTGCTTGGGTCTGATTTACAGAGACAGGGAGGAAATCACAGAAGTGAATGAACTGGAGAACAATGAAGACAATGCAAAATATATCTATCCAGTATATACTGTATATGCAAGTTCTAGAATACATTTGATCAGGAAAGTGCATGTACACGATGCTTAAAGGATTCACCACTGTCACAACTTTACATAAAGGACTCTACATAAGGAGCAAAACTTTGTAAAATACCTTATGTAGGGAAAATGCTTCTTTCTCCACTTATCAGGCTCCTGTACTCCTCCATCTATCTACCGGCTCAGCCATCTTGGTAGAAGAGTCAGATTAGCAACTTATTGAGGGACCAGGTTACACACTTCCCATAGAAGTCTATGGAGAGGACAGGGAATACGTAGTGTGAGATAAAGATAGGGTCACACAGAGATGAAGGGGTTAGTAAGTTTTCTATTTCATCCTAGCACTGGATTCACAGTAAGACAACTCTCTATTTCTGTACTAGGTCCTTAGGGCGTGCTACAGAGAGTTAGCTACTTACTAGAGCCTTCTGAAGTCTCTGCTTTTCTCTCACTCTGCAGTACCCCCCTCCATCGCTTCCCCTCTCCATAGACTTCTATGGGAATCATGTAACCTAATCTATCATTATACTAGTAACCCATATAGTCTCTTGATGCTGAGGGTATGTTACAAAGAGTTAGCATACCTATCTACTTACTTACTAGAGTCTTCTGCAGTGTCTCTGCTTTTCTCTCGCTCTGCAGTACCCTCCTCCATCGCTTCCCCTCTCCATAGACTTCTATGGGAATCATGTAACCTAATCTATCATTATACTAGTAACCCATATAGTCTCCTGATACTGAGGGTATGTTACAAAGAGTTATCATACCTACCTACTTACTTACTAGAGTCTTCTGAGGTTTCTCTGCTTCTCTCTCACTCTGCAGTACCCTCCTTCATCACTTCCCCTCTCCATAGACTTCTATAGGAATCATGTAACCTAATCTATCAGTATACTAGTAACCCATATAGTCTCCTGATGCTGAGGGTATGTTACAAACAGTTAGCATACCTACCTACTTACTTACTAGAGCCTTCTGAGGTTTCTCCGCTTCTCTCTCACCCTTACTAAGTATAGGTACAGTAATGTTCAAAAGTATTAGGCAGGTGTGGGAAAATTGCTGCACAGTCAGAATGCTTTCAGACATACAAGGGTTAATAGTTTATTTTTGTCATTTCCCGTCAGGGAGATTGTTCCCGCCGCCATCTTGGAGAACTAAGCACAAATCTTCTGTGGATGTTGCTTGTTCCAATCCGTCTGTCTCTTCATGTCATCCCAGACGGACTGGATGATGCTGAGATCAGGGCTATATTTTTTGGGGGGGCTATATCATCACTTCCAGGACTCCTCCTCCATAGGGAAAAGGTCACATCAAATATTTTATACTTTTTTATTCACTTATTTGATAAAAACTATATAAAAATATAAACTATTAACCCTTATGTTTCTGTTAACATTCTTACTGTATTTATTTTGTTTTACACCTGCTTAAAATTTTTGCACAGTACTGTATATTTACCCCTATCACACACATGATGGTATCACAGTATACACATCTAATCTCCTCTTTCTGAATGACGCCATGTCACGCTGAATGCTTTGGATGCCACCTTGTGGCACATGTGCTGGTCCCTGACCTGCTGCAGTCGGCAATGACCATACGCAGCAGCTGCGCCTCGTGTGTAATATATACGCCTACTACATGTATATAATGATGACTGTATTAGTGATATGCTTTATATCTGCTTCATGTAGCTTGCAAACAATTTACTTAGACGTTTCGAGTGCACATCCTAATCATAGCCAGGTAGTCACTGACTGATGCACCTACAGTTATAGGGACATATTGGTAAGAGGTTGCTTCTCTGCTTGCCCCTTGCATTGTCATTGCAGCTACCTGTATCTACCACTAGAGGGTCCGAGGGTCACCCCCAACATTCTTGTAAATTCCTTCAAATGAACTTGAAATTTCAGTAAGAACCCGTTTACAGAAGAAGAAAATTGTATTCTCGTAGCCGTCTGCGTCCTGTGATCCATCGGCCTCCTGTGCGGACCTGAAAAGTCTGATGCCTGAATAATAAGAAAAACAAATGATTTCCCCATTAGTCACACGAGCTGATGTCGATGAGCTGTCACCGGGAGCTGTCAGGGTTATTGAACACTTCAAGGAAGAATCAAGGGGGTCAAGGCGCGATGAAAGATGAGGTCACATGACCTCCTGCCAGGATTCTGCTACATGAAAGCTTCATGTTCATCTGTAATCCGCTGCTAATTTACAGTAAACTTCGTTACTAATCCACCTTTTAGTGTCTGGGCCCGGTAGCCATGTTTATGTCTCAGTGACTTGTCTATCAGGAGGTTTCTGCTTCCATTGCTTAGCACAGTGTGAATAAATAGAGCGACAAGAGGCGGCCATATGTCAACCCATATTATTTACAGGGAGAGACAGGGAAGCAGTACTATCTGTGCCTATATGATTTACAGGGAGAGACCAGGCAAAAGTACTATAGATTATTACATTATACATGAAGTAGTGCTATCTGTACATACATGATCTACAGGAATAGACAAGGCAAACGTTGTAGCCATAAGCACATTTGTATAGGATGAGACAGGGAGGCAGTACTATCTGTGCCTATATGATTTACAGGGAGAGTCCAGGCAAAAGTACTATAGATTAGTACATTATAAATAAAGTAGTGCTATCTGTACATACATGGTTTACAGGAATAGACAAGCCAAACGTTGTATCCATGAGCACATTTTTATAGGATGAGACAAGGAGGCAGTACTATCTGTGCCTACATGAGTTACAGGGAGAGACAAGGCAAAAGTACTATAGATTAGTACATTATAAATGAAGTAGTGCTATCTGTACATACATGATTTACAGCAATAGACAAGCCAAATATTCTATCCATGAACACATTTATATAGGGTGAAACAGGGAAGCAGTACTATCTGTGCCTACATGATTTACTGGAAGAGACCAGGTGAAACTTCTATTTATGAGCACATTATCTCGTATCTCTGTCAATATCTGTTCTAGGGAAAGACAGGGATGCAGTACTATCTGTGCCTACATGATTTTCAGAAAGAGATAATGTTAAAGTTCTATTCATGAGCACAATATTTCTAAGGTGAGACAGGAAGACAAAAGGAGAAAGTTTCATGAGCATATTATCCAATATTTGCATGACTATTAGGAATATCTTTTCAGGGAGAGACAGGAAGACAGTACTATCTGTGCCTTTACAGGTGGAGACATGGATCAAGCTTCGGTTAGGCCTATAGGAAAAAAGGAAAGTAGTAATATCTGTGCTAACACTTTTAGGGTGAGAGAGGCAGTATTAGCAATGTGTAAATTATCTAAATGAGATACAGGGAGGAAGTAGCTAACATCATCTAAGAGAAGAGACAGGAAGGCAGTATTATCTGTGCCTACATCATTTATAAGAAGAGAGAGGATGATAATCCTACCGCATAACATACAACAGGGAAACGGGGGAAGGCAATATCTGTGCTTACATCAATTAAAGGATATACATGGAGAAGTACTATCATTGCATATATAATTATATAAAGAGACAGGTAAGTGGTACTAACTGTGCTAACATCATTTACATGAAGAAAGGAAAGAAGGCAGTACTATGTGTGCCTACATCATTTACATGAAGAGATGAGGTGACAATACTATTGCATAAAGTGCAGTAGGAAAAGGGGGAAGGCAGTACTATCTGTGCTTACATCATTTACAAGAAAGGACAAGAAGGCATTACTATCTGTGCTTACATCATTTACATGAGAAGAAGTTTTACTGGGAAGGAAGGCATATAGTAGTATATATGATAGCATCTTTCCAGGGAGAGACAGGGAGGTAGTACTACCTTATCTGTGTTTACATCATGTACCAGATATGCAGAGAGGATATAAGATCATTATATACACAACTTTCATGGAGGGAACAGGAAGCAGTACTATCTGTGCTTCTGAACTTTGAGTTTTAGATATGGCAGGAACTCAAAATTTGATGTAGTGAGTAATTTACACTTGTAGTCCCCTGTGCTATATAATGGTTTAGGCGTATATAAGGCCCTGCCAGGTTGCCTTTAACAATAAGACACTAGAGGGCATCTTCTATTTTTGTTCAGGGTAAATGCCCTTTAAGAAGATGCCACCTCCTTCACCCCAGTGGATCCTCAGTCCTCTGTACCCAGACAACATGTGAAGACAAAGGCGTCGGATGGAATTCTGTTTATTTTCCATGCAGTAAGGAATCTGCGTGTATATGCAAATGTGCTAATAATAATAGTCACAAACACAAACAAGGCCGGGCTGATACACATGGGACAAAAACATCATAAAGTGATAATCCGGCCGCGGAGGAAGAGTTTACAATGGGTGAAACATATCCGGCTCTACCCGGGGGTTCTTCTCTGTTCTCGGGCCACATACACATTAATGTGACATCTTATTAGGTGGTTCTTGTACATATTTAGGAATCTCGTGTTGCAAATTCAGTATCAGAATATGTTTTACATGTGTTGCGCCCTGGCATAGACTTGTACCGGGCTTATAATCTAGTAGTATTGTAGTAATAAAAACGTAGCTTTGGATGTGACTAGAGTAAAATCCATTCTGTTGGTTGTCCATGGACATGGATGAGATATGAGAACTACCTGAGCTTTCGCAGTGCACACGGATTGTATCAGGAAGAATGTAGCTTTGCATGTGACAAGAGAAGAAAACATTCCGCTGGTTACATTTGGAATCAGACACAGATGACTTAGTTCTTTTCCTATTACTGTTCCCTGAGATTCCATATGTCAAGGCCCCCTGTGTCAGCAAGCAGAACTGGGAATGTAGCTTTGGATGTGAATGGAGAAGAAAACAATGCAAACTAAATCCACTGGATATTAGGTTGGATCCCTAATGAAGATGAATGGATGGACCTCATGGCCACACGAAAGATAGATCACCCAAGAACAGATATTAGATCAGGTTATTAATGTGCACGGTTGCAGCAGATACAGCACATCACAGCGGCGCGCTTACAGCACATGTTGTTCTTGGCCCGGACTGAATCCCACCTGAGCAAGACTTGAAAATGGTGTTTTTTTTCAGAAGAATGTTGCTCCATTTTGGATTCTACTAATCACTAACACGTGTCTAAAATCCCGAGCCCCAGATGTTTCGAGTATCCAGGCCTTGTATGTAGGGACAGGAGAGAGAAAACAAGGCTCAACATTGTCCGGCCTGTCAACACATCAGGGCCTGGCTTGTCAAGTCCCCTAAAAGGAACAGGACTCGTTTGGTCGCTGTCGGCCTCTACGTCTTGCAATCAAAGTGACATCACAGGTTTTTATTAAGAATCGGCCTTTGTAGAAGCAAAATATACAGACGTAGCAGAGACGGGTTTGTCACTTGGAACATCGCAGCTGTGGTTTTGCAAGAAACACCTGGTAGGGAATGCCCAAGATGCAACAAAATACAGAAGAATATGGCTACCATCAGACAGAAACAGCGCCACTCCTCTTACCTATGGGTTGTGTTTGGTATTGCAGCTCGGTGTCATTCAAGTGATGGTGTTGAGTCAACTAGGATTAGTAGACGATGTGACGGCATTCCTGTATTTAAGGGGTTTTTCTTTTTTTCAACATATGTGTATGTGTATCAGACATCAGGTCACATGATGGTTCCTCACACCTGAATCCCTCCCTCCTTCTCCCCTCAGAGGGGGCTGGCTGCCCCCATATACATGTAATGCCATTGAACACGGAAAAGAGATAGGAGGCCGCTGGTTCTTATCCTGTGACGGTGTCAGAACCAGCCCAGAAACCCAACATTCAACACAAGAAACCCAAGCAGGCAGTCGGAGGAGTCCCTGGAAAAGCCCTTGAAGGGGCTGTCCGAGACCTAGACATATTTGATACCTATGATCTAGCCACAAGTTAGGTTTTCAGCATCAGACTGGTGGGGGACAGATTTGGCTGCCAGAAGGTATAAATCCATTTGCAGCCGGAAAACGAGCCGCAGCTTAAAAAAAAAAACACTCTGTACAAAAAAACGCGGCAACACATTGCGTTTTTTTCCTGCCGCGCAAAGTCCACAGAAGTTTCCTCAAACCGCCGGTGTTTGCGTAGGTATAATTGACATGACGCAAACTTAGAACATCTAGAGACTAAAATATACTGTAAATAACAAACTCAGCTCTGCTACATCTGATACGCTCTTTGCCCCGGAAGCCGCCCTACAATGAGCGTCTGTTCCCTTATTCTTTTATCTCCACGGCCTTCAATGCATCAATGGAAATGATTCCCGACAATGAACTTAGTCGATGACTAAAACAAACACGTTAGCACTGCACAATCCTCTGCACTTCCATCAGCGCAGGGCCAGGCATCTGTGCAATTGTTTAGATTGTGATATCCTTGACATAGATGGGAAACGGACTTGGATGTGCTAATCTTGTAAGAACAGAAGGAGAGTCAATGCAACAGCCATGAAATAATAGAACTTCATTATTGTCCTGAAACTTCTATTATTATTGAAGAGAAGCCAAGATGTAGCAAGCACAGAGTTAAGTCCGCATCGGCGGCGGAGAGTACTGAGCTGGGATCCTATAAAGAGGCGCCTTGTAACATTCTGTACCATGAAGGTAGATAAGTCTGACATTGTGAGCATGTTATCTGCCATACAAGCTATTATCCTGTTATCAGCTGGAGATAGTCGCTGCCCTTTAAGACACATCCATAAAGGCTCCTCTGTTTAGGTTTCAGATGTTCCTGTAAACCCTTGGGATTTTATGGGCTACATATATGGGGAGGTGAAAACAAATCGCTGCACTCGCCTTCTTACTTAAAGAAAAAAAAAATCACTAAAACTTACCTAAATCAAGTTTTTATAAGAATTTTTTTTTTTTAACATTTACTATATCCTGCAATTTTCACTCTGTCCACTAAGCCTAATAGATTGACATTTACCAATTCTGTAGGTTCACCTCATTTACACCACAGACAGGATTACAATAAAAGAGAACACCTCTATAGATAACACCACTGACCCATCATTACGTGGGTGTCTATACAACTCGCCCATAGACCTCAAAGAACTGGATTTAGACTATTGACTGTGCTGTAATGCATATTGTGATTGTGTGCTGTTAAGAGAGCAGAGAGGAAGCTCAAGCAAGATGGCCGCCCTCATAATCGTCTACAGAAAATACAATAAAAAAAAATTTACAATCTCTAAATAAAAAGTGATTTTTCTTGTTTTAATAAATACATTTAAAAAAAATTGAAGGCACGTTCCTTTTAAGGAGAATCTTCTGCACCTCCTGGTATGTCAATCTATAGTACAGCAGTACAAAGCAGTGTTAATATGAATCAAGCATTGAGGTGAGATAAAACACTCACTAGAAGCAGCAGTAGTATGGAAGATGTTATACAGCAGTAATGACCCAGCACTGTGGTCAGGTGGCAGAATCCTTATTAGAAGTAGCAGCATCTCTATATCTCTGTCTCATACAGTTCTATGGGGTAGCAACCTATCCCTTACAGAGGGTGAGAATCTGTCTTCATCTTTACCTCCCTGAAGATGGATTTAAAGGGATTCTACCACTAAACTAACATATTTTTCTAATGACCACGTCGGAATAGCCTTAAGAAAGGCTATTCGTCTCCTACCTTTAGATGTGGTCTCCACCGCGCCATTCCGTAGAAATACTGGTTTTAACCGGTATGCAAATGAGCTCTCCGCAGCAATGAGGGCAGGCCCCAGCACTGAAAGGCCGGTAAGTGCGTCCCCATTGCTGCCCGAGAGCTGTTTCCAGCGCTGCCTCCTTCTTGAGCATCAACTCCGCCTCTTCTGTCTTCTGATGCGGTCCAATTTCCGACGCCTGCGCAGTAGGCTCGTGTATTGAACTACAAGAGGTGGCCGCTCTTGCAGTTCAATACTGGAGTGGCCGGCGGCCATTTTTGGGTGGCTGCTGTATGCTCCTGTATTGAACTACAAGAGCAAGAGCTCGTGTAGTTCAATACAGGAGCCTACTGCGCAGGCGTCGGAAGTTGGACCGCATCAGAAGACAGAAGAGGCGGAGTTGCTGCTCAAGAAGGAGGCGGCGCTGGAAACAGCTCTCGGGCAGCAATGGGGACACGCTCACCGGTGTTTCAGCGCTGGGGCCCACCCTCATTGCTGCGGAGAGCTCATTTGCATACCAGTTAAAACAGGTATTTCTGTGGAACGGCGCGGCGGAGACCACATTTAAAGGTAGGAGACAAATAGCCTTTCTTAAGGCTATTCTGACGTGGTCATTAGAAAAAAATGTTAGTTTAGTGGTAGAATCCCTTTAAGAAGTGAGTAGTGAACTCAGAAAGCAGGAGGCAGGGAGGTAGAAGAAATGACTAATAAGGAAAAATTTGCCTTTCTCCACTTAATAAAATATATTACAAAGTTCTTATATTCATTTGATCCAGGAATAACTGTCTTACATACATTTAAATGAGGAAGCAGCAGCATGGATGACATAGTAGAGCAGTACAGAATCGTGTTGATGTCAATCCAACACTTAGGTGAGATAAAACACTCACTAGAAGCAGCAGTACCATGACAGACATTATACAGCAGTGATCAGAGTGTGGTCAGACTGCAGAATTCTTAAACTTCTATGGGGGTAACTGCAAATGTAAACCAATCCCTCAGTGAGACGGATAATCCGTCTACATCTTTGTCTCACTGAAGACGGATTTCAGCATCGAATTGAGAATGAGCGATCAGTGTCATAGGCAGGAAGGAATCAGAAGTGGCTGATAAGTGGAGAAAGAAGCATTATTGTGTTACAGGATATGTTACAAAGTTTCTTCTGTTCACTTGTCCTATCGTTTTACACACAGTTGTAGAGATTACAGGGACTTTAATGTTAGTTACAGAGACGTTGCAGTCACCGCCGGTCTCTAGACCCCCAACGCCATATGAAGGAACAAATATTACTAATAACGCAGGATAGTTGGGGTGCCTGGCTACAATTTGGCGTGGGGACCAATAAGCTTCAGGTTCCGTCTTTGTTTGTCGAGGTGGCAGCAGGATATTAAATTTAATCAATTACCTATTTTGTCTAGTTTTGCTGGCGGCCGCTTAGATAATATAACGTGCGCTCACTTCTATCTCCACCAGCTATTCTAAACAAATTATAAAAAGATGAACGTTTGCAGAAATTTCGGGTCCAGCTGTTCCTCTTGGCTGGTTCTTCAGCCACACAGGTGCGATAAACAGAAGGACAAGCCTAAATATCACATAATTAGAGTCTCTGTGAAATTCTTTATAGCGGCCCCCCCTCCCCCCTCCACAGAGGTACGGCCTTTGTATTATCTCGTAGTCTTAATAACAGGGTGGAATTGTGCCGTCATTTTCTCTGTTGGCTGCAAGCAGGTAGAGATTGGCAGACGAGCAGAAACTACACAAGGGCTTGGAAGAAAAGAACGCATAACTCCTGTTATTGCAAAAGAGCCGTATTAAAGAGACATCGCACCTAAAGCTTAAAAGAGAATTTTTAAGTTCCCAGGAGCAGCACCACTCTTGTCCACAGGCTGTGGCTGGTATTGTCTGATGAATCCTTCATATTAATGAACACATCAGCAGGACTGGGTAGAATGAAGGGGGCGCATGCGCAGAGAATTTGAACAAAGAGTATCACATGCACAGAAAATCTGGATAAAGGGTGGCACATGTGCAGAATATAAGGGCCCCTTCACACGGCGTAAGCGCGCCACTCAATTAGACACGTATACACGTGTCTGAGCGCAGCGCTTCAAAACAGAGCCCATTGATTTCAAAGGGAAGCACGCTTGTATGCGCGCTTACGTCGTGTGAAGGGGCCCTAAGAATGAAGGGGGAGCATGCGCAGAGAATTAGAATAAATGGTGGTGCAAGTGCAGAGAATTGCAACAAGGAGTGCAACATGTGCAGAGGAACAGGATAAAGGGTGGTGTATGCACAGAGAATCAGGATAAAGCGTGGCACATGCGCAGAAAATAAGAATGAAGGGGGAGCATGAACAGAGAATTAGAATAAATGGTGTTGAATGCACAGAGAATTGCAACAAGGAGTGGCACAAGTGCAGAGAATCAGGATAAAGGGTGGCGCATGTGCAGAAAATAAGAATGTGGGGGGAGCATGTACAGAGAAGCAGAATAAATGGTGGCACATGCGCAGAGAATCAAAATAAAGGGTGGCACATGTGCAGAAAATAAGAATGTGGGGGGAGCATGTACAGAGAATTAGAATAAATGGTGTCGCATGCGCAGAGAATTGCAACAAGGAGAGGCACATGCGCAGAGAAGCAGAATAAAGGGTGGCGCATGCACAGAAAATAAGAATGCATTGGGAGCATGTGCAAGAAATTAGAATAAATGGTGGCGCATGCGCAGAGAATTGCAAAAAGGAGTGGCACATGCACAGAGAAGCTGGATAAAGGGTGGCGCATGCGCAGAAAATAAGAATGCGGGGGGAGCATGTACAGAGAATTAGAATAAATGGTGGAGCATGCACAGAGAATTGCAACAAGGAGTCGCACAAACGCAGAGAGAATCAGGATAAAGGGTGGCGCATGCGCAGAGAAGAATAAAAGGTGATGTGATTAAAGAAGCACTCTATTTTTTATTTTCACCATCAATCACATTCATGTAGTATCCAAGCATCATGGGATTTGTAGTATTCAAAATAGTTCTGTATGCAAATTAAAGGGGTTGTCCAGGACTATGATACTGAGCTCTACTCCTGAACCATAATATGTCCGTCAGCCAAATGGACAAGTCGCAGTTCAGTCCCACTCAGATCAATGAGGCTGAAGGTTCAACATGGCCATGTGACCCACATCTGTGATGTCACTTCCTGAGAAGAGGAAGTGGAGCTCCGGAACATAGTCCTGGACAACCCCTTTAAGGATAATTCAGAGTAGAGAGAGTCACACACATATTTGACCTGGTAATATACAGTATTTATTGATCCACATGTAAAGCAGAACAGAATTCTTAAAAAAAAAACAAAAAAAACTGATGAGAACAATTGTACATACACATAAGACATACAGTAGCTGGGATATAATAAACCACATAAAAAACAAGGTTTATGCAGAACTAAAAGCAACAAAAGACAACATAAGATATCTCGGGCGAAGACTGGTGCTCACTAGAGTAGGAAACCTGCAAAAAAAACCTATCAAAGCTGCACAAGTAGACACAGCGTCAAATCAGAACAGTTTGTCTACCTGCAGCCATCACTAGGGGGAGCTCAAGAGCTTAACATGCAGTATTCAGTAAGCTCCTCAGCTCCCCCTAGAGGTAGCTGCAGGTAGACAGTATTTTATATTTAACTGTTTATGCAGGGGATTTGGCGCATGGACATGATGAGAGTTGTAGTTAGACAACTACTGGAGAACCACAGATTGGAGTCACTGCCCTAATATAAAAAATGCAGGGAAGAATATCCCGCCCTGATGATTAAATGAGATCTGTCACTTCTCCTGATACGTCTGTGTTAGTAAATATTTGTATTCCCCCAAATATAACAATTCTGGAGCTCTTTCTCTTGTTCCTCTGTTAATCTTCCTAGAAATTTATAAATAAGTTGACTGGTGTTACCACTTGTGGTGGAGGGGGGGGGGGCGGAGGAGACTCCGCACACTATGACAAGGTCCAATCATTATCAACCGGTGTAGGGACACTCCTCATTGACAAGAGTGTTATGTTCATATATTTCCAGGAGGAAGAACGGAGGAACGGTATAATGAAGATGCTCCAGATTTCTTATTGTATTTACAGTACAGACATGTCAAGAGAGCATATACAATGGGGATGGGGAAGAGGGGGGGTGATATAAAAATCAAAGAGGGCAGGTGGTTCTCCTTAAAACAATACATAAAATCCTTCCATACGGATCTATAACGGTATAGTATTATTGAGCCTAGTCATTAGAACTAGAAGCAGAGCAGGTAGTGTAATATTATCTCTCCTGCATTGGAACGTACAAGTAGAACTTGATAGAAAGCACAGATTTTAGGTTATTTGTCCTACTAATGCCCACGGTGAGTGACGTTGCCCGGTTTGGATAACACGTTTTTGCATAGCAGATTTACACTAAATGGAGAATTACACAATCCCAGGTGACATCAGGGCAGTCAATGATTTCAGCGGATGCAGCTGGTCCTCCGGAGCTGACATCAATATGTTGCGTTTTCCTATGATTAATAAGGAAAGGGGGGGGACCTCAGATTATAAGACCACATTTTATAAATGAATAGTGCAGGTGAATATAAGAAACATTGTAACATATCTTATTAAAGAAATCTGTTTCCTTCTCCACCTAACAGGCTGAGTTACATAGAAGTCTACGGAGAGGGAGGAGGAAGAAAAGACGCACGAATAGCTGCAGCGACTACACAGAGTGTTAAAACACTTTCAGCACTGATAAGTTTCTACCACTGCAGATAATGAGGCAAAAAATCAATTAGTAGCCACTCCATAGACTTCTGTATCTGAGAAAAAGGAGCAGCAGAAAAGGAAACCTTTCTTTCTTTAATAAGATATACTAATAAATTCCTTCTATTCGCCTGTACTATGAATTTATTAAATTGGTTTATAATAGGCGGTACACTTTAAAAGGCTGGCGTGTAATACAACATTTCACCAGCAGTGGCCGCTGCAGAGGAAACGTGCAACATTCCAAAGCCAGAATCACGGTGATCGCCCGGGCGGCTTCATTTCAAGGGGCGGTCATGATGAGAGAGTATACAGATCCATAATGAGCCATAATGTAGCCAGCAGTGACCGGAATAAACATGGCGGTAACAAATGCGCAGCGACTAAACAGAATCTAAAAAATTAACAATAAATATAATAAATAAAACATTAAATTTGCAACTGAGAACTGATAAAGCAACGTATAGCTAAACATGACACAGACACGATATACATAAAGATGAGAACATAGAGCGACCCGACGCGCCTCCTGTATGCACTACATACATCTGATCAGTAGAGGTCACTGTGATGGACAATTCTCTAAAACCTTTCTGCTCCCCCCTCCCTAAAGTGGCCACTTTTTGCTAAAAAAAAAAAATTAATCTACATATATACAATGCATACATAACTATAATCTTACAATGTCATGTTTGCACGTTTGAGACGCTGACCCAATAGCAATATTAAATCTGCGGGTGACACCCAGGACCCTCGCAGATCAGCTATACCAGGGCAGCGCAGTTCCTGGAAATCTTTACACGCTGCTCATTTACTGTATAAAGTCTAGTGGCGATTTTAGGTATTACATCTGCAATAAAACATCCCAGGCTCAACTCTACGTCTTACATAGGAATGAAAGTGTGAACAGTGACCACACAAAGGCCCACAGCTTCTAACCATTTGGCAAAATTGATCTTAAAGGGTGTGTGGTGTCGGGGGGGGGGGGGGGGGGGGGGGTTAGGAAAGACCGACCGTCTTATGCAAACTTAAAGCTAAGAACTATAGTTAGCATAGAAGATCCGGTGTCAGTAGACTTTAAACTGGCACTAAGAGTAACCCCCCCCCTCATCCCGGTCGAGCCCCCAAAGTCATGATTTGGGGTATAGGTGTGTCCTGCTTCCAGTGTCCACAGAATTTGGCAGGACGATGTAGCAGTTCAGAAGGGCAGTACTATTGACGCTCATTCAGGAAATTCAGACGTTTTGCCCGGAGTGCCTCTTTAACTCCTCCTGGCACGAGGCGAATGGCGTTTCCACACAGACACAGTGACCACAGTGTTATGTATATATAGCTATGTATCTATACAAACAAATGTATATACATGTGCAAAGACAAAATACCAACACAGCGCCACCTAGCGCGCTTATTTCATGTATCGACCATGAGCTTTATAATCCAGTGTAGCGTTTATATTACATATTCTATTCATCTACAGGTATTCCTAGATAGACACAAGGTCGCCAGCGCACCGCCAGTCATAGAGGGGTGTCGTGGCATTACATAGGAGAACCCAATAAATCTATTAAAAGGCAATAAGAAAAATTTTTCAAAAGCTATTCATTTTTGCAAAAATCCCAAAAACGAATCTACCACTTGGCGTTTACAGCTCCTGTTTGTAATCCTATAAAGAAAGGGGCTAACGACAGAGTTGTGGGATCCGACTACACGAGGATTGTTTGTAGTCTGGAGCCATGGCGACACCTAAATCTGCACAGGAGCTGTATACACAAAACGGTAGATTTTTTTTAATCCACAATATTTGCACAGTGGACTCATTTTGGATGTAAGTATGCATAGAGATGTGATACTACACCGTATGAGCTCATAGACATTTTTACTTCCCCTCCCCCATGACAGTATGGGGGATGGGGAGGCTATAATGGACGCCAGCCACAATGTATCATGGTCCAGAACTTACATAGTGACATAGTAGATGAGGTTGGATAAGAGCAATAGTTTAAAATCTTCTTTTGCTGTGCTCACTTGTATACAGATGCCAATTGTATCCACATAGAGTTAAAATATAAGTGTTAAAGGGTCATACTTGTGAAGATGTGACATGAATTAGCCTGCTGCTACCACTAAGGGGCTTATAAATGATACAGTGAATGTAAAAGTACGCAGTAAGCTTATGAGCTCCCTCTAGTGGTGGCTCCTCCAGAACGGTGTATAAACATCAAGTCTATGCTAGATTGTATCTGCGTCCTATATAGAGGTCAAACCCCTATAAAAGGTATACAAGTCAACTGACACTGAAATCTGAACCATAGTGTTATACTTTAAAGGGGTACTCCAGTTACAGCACATCACCCTCTACATTAAAGGGGTGTTTTGCACCCTAATTATGAACGGAGTAGATAGACAAACAGCCGAAATGCAGTCTTATTGAAATGAATGGAGTGCCGTACACTGTCCATCTTGCCGCACTATACAAATGGGGGTGCACAGCACCCTGGCCTTTGTAGACAGTGCGGGTCCCAGCAGATGGACCGCCACCGATCAGCAGGTTAACTCCTATCCTTTGCTGTAACTGCAATACCCCTTTAAGTCTAGGCAAGTTTCAGTATTAATGTCTAAACTAACAAACATAGTCTTCTACCTAATGTACATGAAAGGTTGGCCAAAAAAGGGTTAACGGGTAAGGTGATCGGTGCCAGTGATAGAATATTTTGTGTCCTCGGCAGCTAAATACCAGCGGAGCCGCCGGCAGACAGGTGACAGCCACCGAAATAATTACAGGTCACCGCCCGCGCTCCTAACAGCCTCCATTCATCCTGAAACTTTCTGCATGCTCTGCAACTCCTGCGGGCAGCTATTAGCGGCCTGACAATGATGTTTTAAGGGTTCGGAGGCGGCAGCCGAGGGCACATTGTGGTAAATTAGCAGAAGAGGATACAATTCAATTCACAAGGTTGCAGACTCTACTGACACCGGCAGCCAGCATCTTAAAGGGTCCCGTCATGTCTATTTTAGCCAACACCTACATCCTCCACAAAATAATAATTCATTTCTAAGCTCTGCATTGTGTGGTTCCTCTGTTATTACTCCTGGAAATATATAAATGAACTAGTTGTTACCATTTACCTGCTACTAGGATAAGTCGCTTGCTTTGACACACAAGGGGTATAGCCAATTGTCTTTTTTAATATTTCGTTTCCAGGAGGGATAATAGAGGGACTATTCTTGCCATTAGGATCTGTTGTGTAACAGAACCTGCACAGTGTCACGGCATATGTGAATAGGACCCTAGAGGTTTGCTTAGCTTCAAGTAGTAAACCTGATAGGTCGGGATCATGTGAATAGGCAACGCCAAGCGTAGAACAATCCAATGTTACAATTTTTTAAGGTGCATCTATTAATACTACTATAAAATAACATGTTATAGGTAATAATGGGGCCCAAGCGGCAGGGTCACAAGACAGCCTAGTGTATATCCCTCGAAGGAGCGAGGCGATTCTTGGATCCTTCTTCCCTCTTTGCCTATGTAGAGGGAGCCCCCTGGTGGTTAATATTGTCCAGGAGGAAGGATTATAGCGCCACCTCCTGACAGGAGGACCTATGGTACATAGCTTCAGGTCTATATACTATATAGCTTATAGCTGTAATGGCTTGTGAGGATACCCGATAGACATGAACATAGACATACGAGCTGTCTGCAGGACATACAATACATAGGCGCAGCGCCGATCTGCAGATATGTCCAAGCTCCTGTTCACACGTGGCAGACGGTCCCATTCTACATCCATAGCAAATAGTCCAGTCTTATTTACATAATGCTTGGTTGCAAAGGGCACAGACGAATACAGTTTCTCTCTGTGCATCCGGGGCTGAAATGACATAAAATGCATCAGACATGATATTAATTGGATTTATACAACCAGGTTTATCAGACGTATCCTGCTAATATTATAAATGTGAAAGATTGTGCGTTTGGATGTTTGTGTGTCTGTTAATCACGCAAAAACGGCTGAACGGATTTGAATGAACTTTGGCACATAGATAGATTGTAATCTCGATTACAACATAGGCTACTTTTTATCCCGGTAAATGACATGGCTTCACGACTGTTATGAATTTATGTTCATATACTATATTACACTGCTCCTGCAGCAGCTAATCTCAGGTCCCAGGTCTGTTATCTCTCTGTGTAAACACACTTAACCCTCTGTGGATTGTGTACATACATTTGCATATTATCTGATCTGCTCCAGGCAGTGCTGAGACACTGACACAGGCAAAAACCTTTAATCCAGATTGGCAGTTTGTCAATTTTAAACATGCCTGGAAAAAGAAAATCTAATTTGTCGCAAACAACGAGAGCTATAAAGAGAGCCAAAAGTCACAGAGTTCTCCTCAAGTGGAGCTGAGGGGGATTATCAATGCCAACAACACATGCAGTGTAATATAGTATGTGAACATAAATTCATAACAGTCGTGAAGCCATGTCAAGTACCGGGATAAAGTAGCCTATGTTTTATGGCGTTGCTAAAAGCTGCAGAGATGCTGGAACAATTACAGATACGGTGCAAAAAACAACTTCAGCGCCAGGCCAACTTGAGAACTGCCGGAGCATGCGGATCATGGACGCCAAAACCACACTCATTATATGGCGTCCCAGCGAGCAGAGGCTAGTACCAAATAAAATGGAAATTCTCCCTTGACTTGTGATTTTGTACTCAGAACCAGATAAGCGGCATTAGATATGATATGTACTGCTTATCTCTTTCCAGTCTAGACAATACTCTGTAAGCTAAAAAGCGTGGACTCCAGACTGATACATTGTAGAAAACCGCTACAGACATGAATGCAAGTACTTCTGATGAATTTAACTTGCAGAGCATTGTCCAGACTGGATACAATTGTAACCATTTCTCCGGTACATATATAGTTTTGGTCTTCGCTGAGAAGTGTTTACAATTCTATCCGGTCTAGACAAAGCTCTGTGAGCTAAATAGCCTGGACCCCAGACTGATACATTGTAACAAACCACCAGAGAGCTGCTTTTGATGTGTTTATCTCACAGAGAATTGCTCAGACTGGACACAATGGTACACACAGTAGGACAAGCTCTGTACAATGTTACTAGTACGCTTGCAGAGCATTGTCTAGACTGGGTACAAGTGTATCGCCATCTGAGTAGACATGAACAAGACATGACACCCCAAATTCCTCCTGTGTATATAATTACAGTGCGAGGACTTACCTGTGGCCCCCATAACCGATTTAGGGACTTTGTAAGAGCAGCACCGGGAGCAGAAGCTATTGCCACAGTTACTACAGCTCCTCTGAAAGACAAAACACCATGTTGGTTATAGTGTGTGAATCTACATCTCAATATAACAGTTGCTATATAACCAATAGCCTTTTCAGGTATAGGAGTGGGGGACCCAATTTAGGGGCTATCAGACAGAGGGGGCTGAAGGTAGAAGCTCCTCACACTCTGAAGTTCCCATCACATCTTTGTATAACATCAGATAGATTTTATTTGCAACAATGTAATACTTCAATTCCCCTGTGGGGGCACTGTAGGAAAATGTCACACTTGATACTGGATTATCGCTGGAGTTTACTGATCAGTTTACTGTCCAAAGGAACACCCTATTGCCCAACAAGGGGCAGAGGAGCAGCCAATGGTTTGGAGGACCTTCTGTCGTGCTAGCGAGAAGAAGTGTGGTACACAAGATCCCTCTATTACTGGAATGAAGTGTCTGGAGGAGTGTCGATCTTTCCAAGGGGCCCGCACTCTTCTCCATTTATTCCTGCCCAAGAAGACTACGCCAAAAAGTTCAGGATACAGAAATCCTTCTACATATAAAGCCCATTCTTGTTGTAACTTGCAGAGGTCTCCTTCATAACTTCACTTAAACAAAGCTGCATTAACCTGTATCACATGTCATCATGTCACAGCATCACCCCCCATCACCCCCTGCTATAATGCCCATTTTGGCTTCGGTTTTGTGCTGTTGATATGAGGACGGAGCGCTATGGCAGTGATCAATGAACGCAGAACAGTCAGGGACACATGGGCGCCCGCCATCAGCCAGCATCAGATTTTCCAAGTAAGTTCAGCACTGACTGGAGTTAATATAACTTCTATAATCCCCGGGGACCCTCCAAAGTGAAGGTCAGAGGGCTCTATTTAAGCCAGACACCCCTGATCTCACCCACCTCACCTGCATCAATACCAATCTACTATCATGTGCCCGGATGGGTCTACTGAGTTACATTAAACAGATAATACTTATATAAAATGCAATATTATAGTAGTTATATTCTTGTACATAGGAGCGGTATTATAGTAGTTATATTCTTGTACATAGGAGGTAGGATTATAGTAATGTTCTAGTACATAGGAGCAGTATTATAGTAGTTATGTTCTAGTACATAGGAGCAGTATTATAGTAGTTATATTCTTGTACATAGGAGCAGTATTATATTAGTTATATTCTTGTACATAGGAGTAGTATTATAGTAGTTATATTCTAGTACATAGGAGCAGTATTATAGTAGTTATATTCTTGTACATAGGAGCAGTATTATATTAGTTATATTCTTGTACATAGGAGAAGTATTATAGTAGTTATATTCTTGTACATAGGAGCGGTATTATAGTAGTTATATTCTTGTACATAGGAGGTAGTATAAGGCCGGGTTCACACGGAGTATTCTGGCTCGTCATTTGGTACGTAGACGCCGCGGGAGGATTTGCGGGCCGTATACGCTCCCATTGTTTTCAATGGGAGCCGGTACCGTACACGCAGCGCTATTTTGCGGCCGCTGCAAAATCACGGCTGCAAAATAGCGCCGCGTGTACGGTACCGGCTCCCATTGAAAACAATGGGAGCGTATACGGCCCCCAAATCCTCCTGCGGCGTCTACGTACCAAATGACGAGCCAGAATACTCCGTGTGAACCCGGCCTTATAGTAGTTATATTCTTGTACATAGGAGCAGTATTATAGTAGTTATATTCTTGTACATAGGAGTAGTATTATAGTAGTTATATTCTTGTACATAGGAGGTAGTATTATAGTAGTTATATTCTTGTACATAGGAGTAGTATTATAGTAGTTATATTCTTGTACATAGGAGCAGTATTATAGTAGTTATATTCTTGTACATAGGAGGTAGTATTATAGTAGTTATATTCTTGTACATAGGAGTAGTATTATAGTAGTTATATTCTTGTACATAGGAGTAGTATTATAGTAGATATATTCTTGTACATAGGAGGTAGTATTATACTAGTTATATTCTTGTACATAGGAGGTAGTATTATAGTAGTTATATTCTTGTACATAGGAGGTAGTATTATAGTAGTTATATTCTTGTACATAGGAGCAGTATTATAGTAGTTATATTCTTGTACATAGGAGGTAGTATTATAGTAGATATATTCTTGTACATAGGAGTAGTATTATAGTAGTTATATTCTTGTACATAGGAGGTAGTATTATACTAGTTATATTCTTGTACATAGGAGGTAGTATTATAGTAGTTATATTCTTGTACATAGGAGGTAGTATTATAGTAGTTATATTCTTGTACATAGGAGCAGTATTATAGTAGTTATATTTTTGCACATAGGGGCAGTATTATAGTAGTTATTTTCTTATACACTTTATATTACATACCCTTTTCTTCAGTACTGAAAATGTTGCACTGCATCCAGTACATGTACCTGCAAAAACAAAACACAAAATCTTGTTAGGACGTGATAACAATGACCCTCTATTCCAAATCTAAACCTTTGGGCTTCAGGTGTTGTACCCCCTCAATATCTCTATGCACATCAGTACATGTAGGGCCAACATTACAGCTAATGGAGAATAGGACATCAGCTATCGGACGGCTACCTGTTGTGTGAAGACACCCTAGCCTTCACTGAAAACCAAGCACGGCACCTTACTTAGTATAGTGGCTATTCTTGGTATTGTTTCTCTAATTAATTGAATGAGACTGAGCTGCTCCCAGGTCATGTGACCGATTAACATGACATCACTTGACCTGTGAAGCGACGCTGCTGTTGCTTCAGATGATCAGTGGGTGTCTGGGGTGTTGGATCTTGATCTTCAACTAATAACCAGAAGGATGAGCTATTAATCTTAAAAGACACCTTTAAGAATTTTCCATCAGAATTTCGGCACAATGGAAGGTGCACATTGTCGCATTTTCTGCCCTTATTTAATGCATCTAAAACTAGATTCACCTGAAATTATAGGCCAGAATTCAAAACTTTCTTCCCAAAAATGATGACATCAGCGTAAGAAGCTGCAGTGCGGATGCGACTATGGATATTACGTGATCTGCACGACCTCGTAGCAGCGCCGGCGCAGCGTGAATTGTGCTCTCAGGTAGAATCGCTCTTGTAATGAAACATTATACAGATAGCACTCTGATAAATGGCAGGCGGCACTAGGGACGTACATCATATGGGAGACCTAAAACCATTATCCTGCACAGAACTCCATTAATTCATGGCCCGGCTCCGACAGCTGAAAGGCACCAATACCGCAGCTACATTCCTACCATTAGCCAAGGAATCCAGATCAGCAAGTGCGAAGACTTGGCGAGGAATGTAAAAGAAACCGTGTAATGAAGTCTGTGTCATTTATGGAATCTATCGGCCCTCCTGGTAATCCTCACCGTGTGGACAGCTTGACAAGCCTATGCATTATATGGATGATGACAGCCCAAGACCATGTCCTGAGACGGAGATATTGTACAGGCCCCTGTGCAGAACAGCAGTCATTTACAAGACAGACCAGTCATGTTATAGACCCGGGGATGGGAATGTAACACACATGGACAATGCTCGCTACGTTACATACACACCCATGGCGACTGGGTTGATGGAAACCAATGACAGGTCCATACGCACTTTGGGTTATGTAGACATTCCTCCGGTTAGGGGCAGATTGTGTTTTTTCAGGTGGCTAACATTGCATAAAATGGAGACACAGCACAAGCGCTAAGGCTTATTGGCTTTATCTGTAACTTCTATGTGGCTAGTCAGACTTCCATTATTCTTACAGCCATGGCTCCATGGAACAAATAAATAATGGAGTTCATCATTTTCATCCCACCCCGTATGGCCCCTCCACCTGACCCATCTATCAAAGTTAACGGAACCCCACTTTCCCCAGTCCCACCGGCATTGATGTCTTGGGGTTACCCTGGACCCCGATCTATCCTTCAAGTCACACGTTCAAACCCTCAACACCTCCTGCCGCCTCCAGCTCAAGAACATCCATTGAATCCACTCCTTCCTCACCCAGAAACTTCCAAGATGCTCGTCCATGCCCTCATAATCTCCCGCTTAGATTACTGCAACACCCTTCTCCATGGACTCCCAGCAAACAGTCTCGCCCCCCTCCAGTCCACCTTAAACTGCGCTGCCCGCTTAATTCACCTCACCCCCCGTTCTTCATCGGCTGCTCCCTTCTGCCAGTCCCTCCACTGGCTACCTATAGCCCAGCGAATTGAGTTCAAGCTACTAACGCTAACATACAAAGCCATCCACACCCTGTCCCCTCCATATATCTCTGACCTAATCTCCTGCTACCTGCCCACACGTAACCTCAGATCCTCCAATGACCTCCTACTCCGCTCTGCCCTCATCCGCTCCTCACACAACCGTCTCCAAGACTTCTCCCGTGCATCCCCCATACTCTGGAACTCCTTACCACGACACATAAGACTGACCCCCACAATCACAGGCTTCAAGAAGGCCCTGAAGACTTCCCTAGTCAGGAAGGCCTACACTCCCCAATAACACTATCACCGCACCGCCATCTGTACAGTCTCCCCCTCTCCTTCTATCTCTACCACCTTCCCTCATAGATTGTAAGCCCTCGCGGGCAGGGCCCTCTACCCCACTGTGCCAGTCGGTCACTGTTAGTATATCTACCTGTATATTTTGTGTATTGTATGTAACCCCCAAATGTACAGCACCATGGAATTAATATAATAATGTACAGAACCATGGAATTAATATAATAATGTAAAGCACCATGGAATTAATGGTGCTATATAAACAATAATAACGGCATCAAACGTGACCCTGGGTCCATAGATTCGTGAAAAAGACATGGATGCCAATTTTGAGGGCTACAGATCTATTGGAGGAACAATTTCTAGGGCTTCTACAGTATTTGCAGGTGGAATTTCTCTGCCACCCTGTAATCTCGCTCTGGTTTTATACGCTTGCTATCAGGAGATAAATTCCACTCTTCGTACAGCCCAGGCCATAACATTCCTTCCCATAATGCATCAGGACGGACGCCCGGAGATTGTACGAGGGTTTATAAGACAGATCAGACTGTGAGAACATCTTTTTCCTATTACCTACTGCGTTCCTGTGTAAGCGGGTGGAGGAGCCGACAGCTCGGGCCTGTAAACATCAGCCATACCTGAAGTCCTCCTCCCCCTCCTGTAATTGTAAAAGTGTTACCTCTATAAATTCTCGGGTTTTACTTTTACGGTATTATTGTGATTTACTGTTCTGCCGCATGCCGTGTGCATCAGGCCAAAATAGCAAATGAAATCTCTGCACGAAGACCCGCGGGTGGTCATTTTATGGGTTTTTGCATTTGCCTTGGAAACCAAAGTTTCTTCATTTGGATTTGTGCTGTGATCCGATCTCCCGGGCATTGTAAATAGAAGCTTCCAGGAGCTGTACAACTAATAGGAGGTAATGGAAGGAGCCGTCCGTAGCCAAAGAAGAGCATCTGGTTATGTAACAACTGAGGAAGTCATCCCTAAGAGGTGGGGGATGAATTTTGAGACCGCCGAACCCCTCTACATGTAATTTTTTTCTTCTTAAAATGTGGTTCACTTATTAAAATAATTTATTTTTTTTAATTGTTTTTCTTAAAGTCCCAGTAGGGGACTTGAACTCACTATTGTACAGAGCGCTCTGCGTCACAGTGTATTATGCAAGTTAGTGATTGGCTGCAGCACAAGAAACAAAGACCAATTAGAATCACCGGAATGGCAGGGGAGTTAACAAGTAACTAAAGGTACATTTGATATTTTAACCATTTCCCCCCTGTAAACATCCCTTAGCCCATTTTTTTTTTTTCCTAATTTTGGAAAACTTGGAGATTCGGACATAGAAAGTCCCTCCTTATTATACCTCCAGTTGGGGAGACCTGATTTCCAGATGTCTTTGCTATGCAATGGACATTATTTGCTTTGTGAAGCCTAAAATGAGTCTAATTTGCAGGGATCACCTGTCGCCTGGGCCGCGGTATTTTACCAGGTGCGGCTCATTTCCACCTATGATGGAATACATCGTATGTACATAAACCAGTCATTAGAAGGTAATTACACCTGCTAATACACAACAGCCATCCGTCCAGACAGACAGACAGCGCCTCATGTAACCTGCATCAGGAATGGGTTACGTAGACCAATCTACCAGTCATTCTCCCATATGTGGGGCTGCTCTTGCCACCATTGCGTGTTGCAGGCCGCCTTTAGGTCTAATAACTTTACAGTACATGTGCATAATGTATGAACTTTTTTCTGGCCATTTTCCATTGTATGCACAGGGTTATTAGAGAATTGTAATCTCAATAGTCTGCAGACATAAAGCATTCGGCTGGAGTTATAGGGCCAGTAATATGCACGGTTGTATCCGGCGGCTTCAAAGCTTTTCCTTCCCTCATCTCAGCAGACATTTATAATACCAGCTACTACGGCCCAATTCCCTGGGTCATTAATAAAAGGCACTAAAGTTCTGTCACCACCATGTTCTAGCGAGCAGTCTGCGGGTCATCAAAGATCACTCTGCAGCCCCAGGGCAAAGGTTCAGCGCGGCGGCCTCTTGGGGTATTCGCTTTACCACAAAAGCACATTTGGATCACATAATTCTGTTAAGTCTGTTTATTTAAAGCTCAGTGTGTGTCACCTTTACAGCCTGCTGGAAATACAGCACCGGCTCCTCCATACACAGAAAAAGGGGTGACGGGAAGGGAGGCAAGGGGTGGTGACGGAGGAATGGGGAGACCAAGGGGAAGCTGGAAAAGAGCTAGAGAGAGAGAGAGGAATGAAGAGACCAAGGGGAAGCTGGAAAAGAGCTAGAGAGAGAGAGAGGAATGAAGAGACCAAGGGGAAGCTGGAAAAGAGCTAGAGAGAGAGAGAGGAATGAAGAGACCAAGGGGAAGCTGGAAAAGAGCTAGAGAGAGAGAGAGGAATGAAGAGACCAAGGGGAAGCTGGAAAAGAGCTAGAGAGAGAGAGAGGAATGAAGAGACCAAGGGGAAGCTGGAAAAGAGCTAGAGAGAGAGAGAGGAATGAAGAGACCAAGGGGAAGCTGGAAAAGAGCTAGAGAGAGAGAGAGGAATGAAGAGACCAAGGGGAAGCTGGAAAAGAGCTAGAGAGAGAGAGAGGAATGAAGAGACCAAGGGGAAGCTGGAAAAGAGCTAGAGAGAGAGAGAGGAATGAAGAGACCAAGGGGAAGCTGGAAAAGAGCTAGAGAGAGAGAGAGGAATGAAGAGACCAAAGGGAAGCTGGAAAAGAGAGAGAGAGAGAGAATGAAAGAAAGAAAGAGAGGAATGGGGAGATCAAGGGGAAGATGGAAAAGAGAGAGAGAGAGAGAGAGAGAGAGAGAGAGAGAGAGAGAGAGAGAGAGAGAGAAAAGAGGGAAAGAGAAAAAGAAAGGAAGAAAAGAAAGAAAAAAAAAAGGAGAAAAGGAGATCACAAAATTAACAGAAACAGAGATAATGGCCCAGATTTACCTCCTCACTTGTCACCATTATAGAAGGTGCATATACCGCCCCAATCCATCAGATTTACCATAACGTGCTGAGGAAGTGAGCAGAACTCTCCACCACCTCCTGACCAGCACAGATCTGATTCCAGCGGCACTGACCTATGTAAGAAATACCGCGAGGCTCCTTTATAACTATAGAGCGTCCTGCACCTTATGAGGAATGAATTAAGACTGGCAAGAAACTCCGGCCTCAAGGAATGAGAAAAAGAATGAATAAGATCTCGATAACAAAGAGGAAAGAATTAAAAGAAGACGATAGACACAAGACACGAGATATGAGAAGAAAACAGAGGACAGGAGAAAGAAAATAAATAAGAGAAAAAGGGAGAGATACAAAGAGAAGGAAAGACACGAAACCCCATAAACAGCGGAGCGGACCGGCACTGAGACACCACAAGCACCTTCTACAGCCCCACCATCCAACATGGGAACATTTCCATCTATCCTTCACAATGATTCCAGGACTTGTGAACGATCTGCTAACCCGGTGGGACGTAGAGCTAAAGCCTAGGTCATGAACAGAATTTTAGAACTTCAGTAAACACTGACACACGGTATATAGAATCAGAATGACATATTTGTGGCCGTCACCATCGTATCGGCATAGGACGACACCGGACAGAGCCACATGAGAGGAGACTTCTAGGATTTGTTTCAGCACTTTGCTTCTTACTTGCATATTGAGTGGTTATTGAAACAAATGTCGCTTATAACGGAGCCGTGGATTATATGATTGCGAAATAAGGGAGAAATAAAGCCGCATCTATTAGATATGTCTTACATAAAATATTGCCTGTCGAGTACAAAGGGAAAAAAAAAAAATTTTGAGGTCTGTTAGTATAATGAGAAAAGCAAAGGGCATGTCAGCGGAGGATTTATCGCCACGCTCTCCCCACTCGACGCACAGCTGCTTTACATAGAGACTATAAATTCCTCAATCTCCAGCTCCTTGGGGTTGCTGCGCCAATCCTTGCGCTCAGGCCTCCCGATGCCTTGATGGTAAGGAAGATAGTAAAGCAATGGCGGCCATTACAATAGGATACGTTTATCACACGCATAATAAAGCTGTGATTGCCTCGGAGTGATGCTAACAGAGATAGATGCCTCCTGCACGGAGATCAGCGGCGCTCCATGAATATCTGACAAGGGAGTTAATCAAAATGTTTTTAGTCCCATCACAGGGATGGGTTTTAATGCAACGGCATGGAGGAGGTTTATAGGGTGACGGAGCAAACTTTACTGCCGCCTGAAAATGTAACTTCTAGCAGAGGCATAAACCTCTCTCATATACAATAAAGCACGTTTATAGAGAAGGGGTTTTTTTGCTTTGTTTTTATTCCCGTTTTATTGACTATGGTTTATAGGCCGCGCTTTAGGTTGGATGGAGGCGGTGCACCGGCTTACAGAGCTCCGAAGACACGACGACAGAGGGGTCAATAGATTCCGTGGTCTACGGGTCAAAGGGGTTGTCTCACTAAGAGATGACAGCTTATGGACATCATAGGACAGGGATGGCGAACCTTTCAGAACTGAAACCCCAAACCCACTAAATTATCGTGAAGTGCCAACACGGCAATTTAACCTTAATAACGTGCGGATCCACAATTGCACACAATTACAGACCTGCAAAATATGGTCATATGAATGGGGCTTTATAGAGTTTTCTGCTCCACAATGACCCCCACACAGTCCAATTTACTGCACAGTGGCCCCCTACACAGTATAATCTGCTGCACAGTGGTCCCCACACAGTATAATCTGCTGCACAGTGGCCCCACACAGTATAATCTGCTGCACAGTGGTCCCCACACAGTATAATCTGCTGCAGTGTCCCCCACACAGTATAATCTGCTCCACAGTGGCCCCCACACAATATAATTTGCTGCAAAGTGACCCCTACACAATATAATCTGCTGCACAGTAGTCACCACACAGTACAATCTGCTCCACAGTGGTCCCCACACAGTACAATCTGCTCCACAGTGGCCCCCACTCAGTATAATTTGCTCCACGTTGGACCCACACAGTATGATCTGTTCCATAGATGGGTGCCCAAAGAGAGGGCTCTGACTGCCACCTCTGGCACCCGTGCCATAGGTTCGCCATCACGGTCATAGGATCTCATACCCCAAATATGTAGAAAGTTGTGACCATTGGGCTGGATTTACTAAGGCTATGTTTACATCTGGGTCGGAGAGTCCGCACAGAGGACTTTTTTTCTCCGTCGCTTTTAGTTTTGACGACGGACACCTGACGGGTCCTATTATAGTCAATGGGGGCCACCGGGCACTGTGTGTAACTGACATGCAGTCCACCAACAAATCCGACCAACGTGTGAACCTAGCGTAAGCATGATAAAGGTCACACGACCTCATCATACTTTGGTAATAAACGTTGACACGTATGAGGTAACTGGTGTACATCTGTTGGGATAATGTTACCTCTTGCATGACCTTGTTATTGAAACTTGTGGGCCCCAGTACAAAATCTCTATCGGGGCGCTCTGCTACACGTGCCTTTTATAATATTGGGGTCTTCTTATGTGACAGGGAGGACTTTACGGGTCCTCGAGTACTAGTGCCTATATGCACATGCTATCTTTGCACCACTTAGAGCTATACCCAGGATTCTTATGAAAGTGATGTGAGATACAACTGATGTGAGATACAGTTCTAGTGCAGGTTTGTACAGTATAGGCCCATTGGTCTGGTCATTATAACAGACATTTATAGAAGGGTTACAGCTGCCGGGAACACAAGCCAATCCCATCACCGCCGGCGTTTATCTACATGGGCCACTCCTTTTAGGCAAGTGTATCATTTAGTATATCATAGCGCTGACAGCAAATAGTTATATTATAAGGTCTTTATTGGGAATACGTAATGTCTCAAACAATATGGTGGTATATACAGAATACAGCTCCCACTATTATGTGAGCAGTCAATAAAAGAACCCTTCCAGTCCATAGGGGATGCTCCATACATGGACCTCAGCTAAAGGGGAGGTGCGGACACAATATCTGAAGATCTGAGTGTGGTTTCCCCTGGACACCAATATAATGAATAGACAGGAAACGCGGCTTACGTAACATTCACTGAGAGGGGCAGACAAAGAATTAAGGAATTGTTCTCCCACATCTGCTCAGCTGGTGAACTGACCTCCATCAGCGCTGATCCGAGGTGGTCGTCGGTTGTAGGAGCGACATTGTAGGTTGGCTCGTAAGGATACAAATCAACTTATTCCCCAACCAGTCACAGGGGAAATTCACACGTGGCAAATTTATTGAGGAAAAATTTGCGTAACTGAAAAATTGGTTCCATTCATGCAAACTGGATTGTTTTAGGGTCATGCACATGGATTATGTTTATTAACCATTAAAGATTGGACAACAAGGTAGTTGATAACTTGAAGATTGGTGGAGATCCAACCAATGAGACCCTGAGCAATCGCAAGGTCCTGTTTTTCTGTATTAGTGTACACAGGCACACTGCTACTCTATTCACTTCTACATAGAATTGGGCAGGTATAGCTGGTAGTCTAACATGCGCTATACTTCACCGTCATGGGAGATAAACTACTGCCAAGAGTGTCTGGAGAAGGATTCCTAAAGCAGAACAGTGAGCGCAGCTCTGGAGTATAATACAGGACAAGTAATGTAATGTATGTACATAGTGACTGCACCAGCAGAATAGTGAGCACAGCTCTGGAGTATAATACAGGATAAGTAATGTAATGTAGGTACGCAGTGACTGTACCAGCAGAATAGTGAGCACAGCTCTGGAGTATAATACAGGATAAGTAATGTAATGTAGGTACGCAGTGACTGTACCAGCAGAATAGTGAGCGCAGCTCTGGAGTATAATACAGGATAAGTAATGTAATGTAGGTACGCAGTGACTGCACCAGCAGAATAGTGAGCGCAGCTCTGGAGTATAATACAGGATAAGTAATGTAATGTATGTACGCAGTGACTGTACCAGCAGAATAGTGAGCGCAGCTCTGGAGTATAATACAGGATAAGTAATGTAATGTATGTACACAGTGACTGCACCAGCAGAATAGTGAGCGCAGCTCTGGAGTATAATACAGGATAAGTCATGTAATGTATGTACACAGTGACTGCACCAGCAGAATAGTGAGCGCAGCTCTGGAGTATAATACAGGATAAGTCATGTAATGTATGTACACAGTGACTGCACCAGCAGAATAGTGAGCGCAGCTCTGGAGTATAATACAGGATAAGTAATGTAATGTATGTACACAGTGACTGCACCAGCAGAATAGTGAGCGCAGCTCTGGAGTATAATACAGGATAAGTCATGTAATGTATGTACACAGTGACTGCACCAGCAGTATAGTGAGCGCAGCTCTGGAGTATAATACAGGATAAGTAATGTAATGTATGTACACAGTGACTGCACCAGCAGTATAGTGAGCGCAGCTCTGGAGTATAATACAGGATAAGTAATGTAATGTATGTACACAGTGACTGCACCAGCAGAATAGTGAGCGCAGCTCTGGAGTATAATACAGGATAAGTCATGTAATGTATGTACACAGTGACTGCACCAGCAGTATAGTGAGCGCAGCTCTGGAGTATAATACAGGATAAGTAATGTAATGTATGTACACAGTGACTGCACCAGCAGTATAGTGAGCGCAGCTCTGGAGTATAATACAGGATAAGTAATGTAATGTATGTACACAGTGACTGCACCAGCAGAATAGTGAGCGCAGCTCTGGAGTATAATACAGGATAAGTCATGTAATGTATGTACACAGTGACTGCACCAGCAGAATAGTGAGCGCAGCTCTGGAGTATAATACAGGATAAGTAATGTAATGTATGTACACAGTGACTGTACCAGCAGTATAGTGAGCGCAGCTCTGGAGTATAATACAGGATAAGTAATGTAATGTATGTACACAGTGACTGCACCAGCAGAATAGTGAGCGCAGCTCTGGGGTATAATACAGGATAAGTAATGTAATGTATGTACACAGTGACTGTACCAGCAGTATAGTGAGCGCAGCTCTGGAGTATAATACAGGATAAGTAATGTAATGTATGTACACAGTGACTGCACCAGCAGAATAGTGAGCGCAGCTCTGGAGTATAATACAGGATAAGTCATGTAATGTATGTACACAGTGACTGTACCAGTATTTAGGGCCACACTTGCAGCTCTATGATAGAATATAGACTATTGCATACAAGGTCCATACCAAGGTTTGGATATCATGATAATTTCCATCATCTCGCATACTGCGTTACATTCCCTCGCTGCGGTAGGTCTGTACAGCACAAAAATAATCAGGATCTATCCATATGGTAATATCCAATGTATCTGCCTGGCAAAGTTTGTAGAAAACAGAGGCAGGGAAGTGATAGATTTCACTCTTGTTTTCACAGTAAAATGTAAAGCAAACAGTCCATCTTGGGAAAATGGATCAATTCAACAACATCTGAAGCCGCGCACAGGAAAAACGAATGTTGTTGCAGAGACTATTGGAAGTTAATGAAATAAACAGAGAGTGTTACCACCCTGTATGATGAAATGTGCGGAATCCATACAACATACGCGTGTGCAGAAAACCCATACAAACACGAAACTTTGGAATCTTTTTTGTGCAAGTCCATGTGTTTCTGTTTATCTGTGCTTTTCTAGAGCCGCCATCTTGTAAACTTGCAGAATACATTATTCAAAGGGGTATTCAGACCAGGGCTGGTCGTCTGTTGTATGGGAATTGCTCTGAATCTTTTGTTGGTTCCCTCTCTAATAATCTGGTGTGCAAATAATGTTACGCTACAGTGCTTAAATACAAGTATCAAACAGGGCACCCAGATACACGTAATAAACATTTGCCAAATAATGCTCCCATACAGATATCTAACTATCAATGCTATATGGTGCTGCCACCTACATATAACGAAAAAGTACTGTATTGTGTAAGGTGGTAGAAGCCTTAAGTAGAGATAGAAGAGCAGTGATACACAGTGACTGCACCAGCAGAATAGTGAGCGCAGCTCTGGAGTATAATACAGGATAAGTAATGTAATGTATGTACACAGTGACTGCACCAGCAGAATAGTGAGCACAGCTCTGGAGTATAATACAGGATAAGTAATGTATGTACACAGTGACTGTACCAGCAGAATAGTGAGCGCAGCTCTGGAGCATAATTCAGGATATAACTCAGGATCAGCACCGGATAAGTAATGCAAGTTCAATTTTAATAATTTGCATAGAATATATTTGTAGGTTAAACACAAAATTGTTTTTTAAAACATGAACCTAACCTTTAACTCTACACAATGGGTAAAATTAGATATTATTCTGATCCAAACACATTTATTCGTTTTGCTGAAATAAGCACAAATACATCAGCTCAGACAATCTCCGCCATTCCTCTCTGCGAGCACATCCCTGGCCAGGACACGTGCGGTGATGGACAGTCCCACATCCCTGACTTTTCACGGAGTAACCAATTTCCAAGGTGACGCAGGAGATTTCAGGGCTAAGTTTATAACTCCTGATCTGTTCTCATCTGTGTCTGGCATCAGGGTGGTATCAGCACAGGGCGCACCGTTCCTGTGCTCGGGGAAGACTCCTGCCTAGCCTGGAACTTAAAAGAATAAAATGCTAAACCTATAGAGCGCCAGCACACCGCACTGAGGCAGGACATAGAATTTATCCTCTAGTCATTACGAGGGAGATTTTCCAGATGGTATCACTGCGTATTCAGCTCCACAATGACAGCGATTTCCTCCCAGGTCAGGGAACTCGTCCAGCTCGAATGATAGGAGATGGACAATTATCACCATCTTAGGAAAAGTGAGTGACTGGTCCGAATACATGTCAACATGAATATGATTACCTGTATAGGCGAGCCAGGGGGACCGAACACCCATCTACTAGTAAGGGTCTATTTAAAGGGACATTCCCCGCCAGGTTTCTGGTTCATGCGCAGTATATGTAGATGTCTGGGGCACCAGCAAAGTATCAAAAACCAAAAAACCCATAGGCATGACCAGCATTAGTATAGAAGTACCTGGGACACTAAACCATTAGCCGCTAAGGACCTGCTGCTGGTTTAGTTCCTCAGATACATTGACATGACTCTGTATACAGTAAATGGACAAACACATCACATGCCACCGAACTGAAAAAGTGTTAAATGTCAAGCTAAGATTTGCTACATCTGTAAAGTGTTAGAGCGGTTCACAGCCAGGAATGTGTATCATGTAAATGGTTATTAGGACCTATGGATACCATAGAGGAGGACGTCTACAAAGAGCAGGTCTCATACCAGCAACCAGGAATTACACGCTGCCCCCTATCTTCAATGGCTGGTATACAAGATCACATCGCTGAGCATTTACACTGTCAAACCCTGAAAACTCATCTGCTCACATGAAAGGGGACCCCTCCGCTCTCCTGACAGGTCTGGGATAGGAAGCACACGTGGTCCTCATTACAGCAACAATACTGAAGGGTCTTTTGTTACACTCCTGTTCTGCCATTCCTCTGTTATTCCTCCTGGAAATAACACACTGTCCATGGAGTGTCACACTGTGTATGGATACAACCTGTTAATAAGGGGAAGCTAACACATGGCAATAGTCATATTCATTTACACATTTCCAGGAGGAACTACAGAGAAACCACAGAACATGGTTTTCTAAGAAAAGATTCTACAGAATTGTTTTACATTGTCAGTAAATTGTATCACATTATAATAAGAGGTATCTATGTAATATCTATCTAATATCTGACATGTATGGAATATCGACAGTATATAACATCTAGGTATCTAATGTCTCTATAATAATGTATATGCGATATCTAACATCTATGAAATACCTAAGATCTACAGTATGTATGTATCTCCTATCTAATATCTTTGTAATACCCAATACTCCTCTAGTATGCAATATCTACAGTAATAGCAAATATGCATCTAATACCTACAGTATGTAATATCGAATATGTATCTTGTGTCCGTATAATATCCAACACTGAATATCTGTGCAATATATAATAGCTAATACCCAATATCTACAGTGTAAGACACTGCATACGGTAGATAGTCAATGTTATATATTATAGATATTGATATACCTGGGATACATGTAACATACTGTAGATATTACACATTATATAGAGATTACATTATCTAGATGTTCATAGATGTTACATACTGTAGATATGAGGTAATACACATTATATAGAGATCTAGATGTTCATTAGATACATAGATGTTACACACTGTAGATATTGGGTATTAGAAGAGTATGTAACATCAAATATCTAAGCAATATCTACTGTACGTATCATCTAATGTCTATAATAAGCAAGTCCAAAAATAGGCAGCACCCAACTATGTTCATTTAATTAGATTCATTCTGAATGAACCCACTGTGCGAACCTCGCAAGATGAATCTTGTGGGGTTCAGCCAACACTTAATCACGCTGTGATGGGGATGTGGCATCAAAGGCACGCGACCTAAATAATTGCCATTTACCGTAATTGAGGTACAATGCGCTATTGTAATTTTTATTTAGGTCATAATTAGAGATGAGTGAACAGTGAAATATTCGAGATTCCATATTCATTTCGAGTAGAGCCTCAATATTCGACTACTCGATCGAATACCGAATCTCATTATAGTCTAGGGGAAAAAATGCTCGTTTCAGGGGAATCCACTATTCTACTAAAGGAGAGTCACCAAGTCCATGAGTAGCAGGAGGAGAGTGTTTAGGAGGAGCGCGGTGCAGTTAAAGTGCACGGACCCCATTATAGTCTATGGGGTCCATGCGCTTTAACTGCACAGCACTTGCAGTTGTGCTGATAGAAAGTAAGCTCCCTCGTAACCGCAATCTGCCAGCTCTCCCAACTAGCAAAGACGAGCCTGCGACAAATCAACGCTGGTTCTACAGCAGGCTCGTCCTTGCTAGCCAGGAGAGCTGGCAGCCTGCTGTTATGAGGGAGCTTACTTTTTCTCATAGGAATGAATTGACCAGCATTGATTGGCCAGTGTACAGCATTCGGCCAATCAACGCCACAATGGAGACTGCTGTGGTCCGATCTTAGACTCCGCCTCCTCACAGACAAGCCTCTGAATCAAATATTTACTGCGAATAGCTAGTAGTATTCAATCGAGTACGAATATTTCGAATACCTACTCGATCAAATACTACTCGCTCATCTCTAGTCATAATCGCCCAGCCCTAATTTAATGCCCATCTAATCTACCATATATAATATCTAATACCCAATTTATATATGAACTATCTAATATGTATCCAATGTGTAAGTAATAGCCATCTATTAGCAATATAATATCTAATATCTATGCCACATCTGATACTCCTCCAATACCAAATAACTACAGTATCAAATGTAGGGAATATCTATATATTATCTAACATGTAATATCTGATACTCCTCTAATACCAAATATCTACAGTATGTATCAAAGGTCTATGTAATATCTAATATCTATATAACAATATCTAATGTAATATCTAACACCTATTAGCTATGTAATATCTATATAACATCTATGCAATATTTGATATATCTAATATCTACAGTACATAGCATCAAATATCTAATATTCAATATACAATCTCCATGTAATATCTAATAGTTGTTGTATGTATCATCTATATATTTAATGTCTATATTAGATCTCAAATCTAACATCTAAGTAATGTGTAATACCCAATATTTACAATAGGAAACATCTTTGCAATATCAAATATGTATCTGTCTATGCAAAATCTGTCATATCTAATAACTAGTATCTACAGTATGTAATATATCCAATGTCTATGTAATATCCATCTAATAGCTATAAAGTATCTAACATTATGCAATATCTAATATACTATAGATATTAGGTATTAGATGAGGAATATCGTCCAAATGTCTATGCAATATCTATAGAATATCTAACACCTATCTAATATATGAACATCTGTGTAACCCATCTGTAGATAGATATGAGATGGATAGACATATACGTTTTTATAAATGGAATCCGCCTCCTATTTTTCCATATTACTATATTTCTTACATCATCCCATAGACTACAAATAGCCCGCCAGTCAGTTCGTCAGCCTATATCCAGTCGCCTCCATTTTGCAGATGTGATAACAGCAAGGGGTTAATCCAGTAAGTACGCTGCTACCAATTATTCCCAATCTTCGTAAAACCAGCTTACTCCATGTTTATTTTACATTCTTTTCCCATCCAACATGGAAACGCACAGCAGTCGGCTCAGATTTCCAGCTAGCAGGCTAAGCCCAAACTAAACTCTTAATCCAGGGTCCGGCCGAGTGAAAAGAGTGTTTGTCTGGCCCGGACTTATCTCACATGCATGGCGTGAGCGTGTCACGTTACATATCTCAGGAGATGGCAAGTATGTACGTCCCATGTAGCGGGTTTTACTTGCTTAGCTGGAGAGAGATTCGTTCTGCTCCATTACAGCTAACAAAGGTGAGTTTGTTCCAAAAACTTCCCAGAGACCCAGAATATCAGAGATTCCTCGCGCTTCTCAAAAAATTCAGAGGATCATGCATCATCCCTGTTGTCTGCCAGATACTTAAGCTTTATCAACTATGGCGGCATCTGCGTCCAATATTTAGTCGGTCTGACAGAATTTCAGAAAAATGTTCACGTTGTGATGCCAGAACTTTGTTAAACTGATAAGTACAAGTAACATCCATTAACAGCGTTGGAACGAGGGACAGCAACGTGCCTTACCCAAATAACACCAATGTTATAGATGTCTATATGAATATACCGCCATAGTCCATGGAGAAATAGTGCAGATAAAATGTACACCAATTACCAAAAGATAGCCAGTGTCTACTTCGTGCCATGCATTGTCCACATAATGTCAAGAAGGGACCATACAATGCCATGCGGTGCCCTCATAGTGCCATATTTTAGGTCACAGTGCCATAGGATGACAAAATTTGCCCATAGAGTGCCATATTATACCCATACAGGGCCAATAAAGCAGCCAAAGTATAACAATACCCACCTGGAGCTATATAGAGCCAAATAATACTCATAGTGCCACTAACTTCCCAGAGTGCCATACATTGCCCATATAGAGCCACTAAGTATTTAGAGTGTCAAGTTTGCCCATATAGTGCCATACTTTGCCCATATAGGGCTACTATGTGCAATCATAAGATACAATACACATATAGTACCAAATAATAACCATAGGGCCACTAAGCACCCAGTGCGCCATACTTTGTCCATATATACACATTCATAGAGCTACTAAGTACCCAGAAGGCTTCAAAGTCCTAAAAGAACCTTCTGGCTGTGACCTCAGGGATGCAATAGGATCAGAGAAAACATCGACTATCTACTAGATCTAGGCAACATAGGAGGCATTAATGGTGGGCCAAGTCAACCTTCATTGTAGAATCGGGAAAATGATCAACTTGAAGACAAGTACCTACCCAAATTATTGGTGGGATATCGTTTTCGTAACCTCTCGGTCAGTTTGGATACTTTACTTTTGATAGCATCATTTCTGCTGAGGAAACCATTGTCCTGCATGTTCAGCTCATACTCCGACGGACACTGGGACACATCGTCATCTTCCTGAAAAAGTAACGTGAAAAGATGTCCATTGTCAATATCAAGAATCAGCGGGTTACGTAGTCTAGAGGTTATTTTTGCTTCATGCACTAGATCATGTGAATGTAGCGAGCAAATGACCGGTTCACAATATTAGTTTGGAAAGTGAACGTCGTATATTAACAGCCACTTATCTGCTGCAGCACCTCCACTGGGGAATTTAGGAATTACAGCGTGCCCACACTCAAGTCAATGCAGGACACGCCAAGTCCTCCAGAGCGAGACACTCTTTGTAACTGTTCTCCAATTTGGAAATGGGCTTGCTAAACTGGAGAACCCCTTTAAGATAATTCCTCCATCAACATGCACCCTCCAAAGGCATTTGGAAACATATCCATCTGGGCTTGAGTCTAACATTTGGCCGGATCAGTGGCTTAGAAACTCTCAGTCTTTGGTCCAGTTAAAAGTTCTCGAATGCAGTCAAGTATAAAATATTGAATCCAAATTCTGATCTTTACAATAATTTTGTCTACGGTTTGCCCATCCATACCAATTAGGCAGCAACATTTCAAGATGGCATCTCTGCCATTCTCCCCAGCTATCAGTTCATGAAAAGCACCTGCACAACATGCATCAGGTCTGATAGTGACATCACCTGGGGAAGAGAATGAGAAAAATCTTTGGGGAGGAGACCATGTAACAGATCAGATGTCTCGGTAAGGTCTCTCTGAATTACATGTCCACCACTCACCATGGTCATCAGTTGTTGCTCCTTTCTCAAGCAGCATGGACAAAAGAAAAAACAATTAAGAACCAACCCTTGGTAAGAGTAATCTCCAGACCTGATCTTTTTTTACCCAAATTGGGAAGATTTTGCACCAGAATCTTAAATAGCTCTTGATAGAAGGTTCTTGGAAGGTGCAGATTCTTATTGTGAACATGCAGTCTACTTGGGAAATAAAAAGGTGCAAAAATGTTCTCCCCTAGAAGAAAAGAACCATGTCTCTCCAGTACATCTATAGGTAGAAACCCTCAAAGTCTATTTTCAGCCTTCCAAAATCCAGTACACATTGCATCTCCGAACCAGTTTCCAACTCCACACGAGCAAAGAGTAACAACTCCAAAACTGGGGTCTACAGACGGTCTCTGATTTTGGTGATAACCAGGGTCATGTTTCAAGTTTCGCACTAGAGAGACGGTTTGCTTGCTTCTGGAAAAGAACTATTTTGCAACTTGTCCCTACCAACTGGATCTCCACAAGTAGAACCAGCATCTTCCACAACCCAGCACCCATAATCATCTCCATCTATCTTGTAGCTACATTTTGCATCTCTCCTTTATCCACATTTTTGTCAGTGTCAGTGGCTGCAAAGGAAATTTTTGTAAAGTGTCAACTGTGTGAATACGGTGGAATTCCCATAGAAATGTGAGAATGTCCAGCGATGATGCTCAACACATATAACATCACACCTGGTCGCAAACAGCTAGACATTGATGATTTGTCAGGCTACAATAGGAAACAATAAGCAATGAAGCCTTGGTTTATCGTTCTAATATTTTCTCATCGGTCAAATTGACTTAAGAACTCTAGAAACACTTTTTGAAGTCATCTGCAGGAATCTGTCTTCAGTTTGCTTCAGATTTCTCAATGCCATGTATATGGTTTCTGTAAAGACTCAGGTCTTCAACTCTTATGAAACAGATCTGTCTTCAGAGAGCTAAGGCCTTCTTGCGAGAGGTCTTCAACAAGATTAAAAGGGGTTTTCTAGTAATAAAATACTAATGGCCTATGGAAATCAAGATGAGATTGCCGGAGGACGATACTCTGGCACCCCTGCCAATCAGGTTAAAGCACTGCAGTCAGCATTCCTGAAACGGTTTACCAGTCACCATGCTACACTTGGGGTAGTGTCCAAGCATGGTACCAAACACAGTCACAGCAGTACCAGACACAGCCACTACAAAAAGTATGGCGGCGCTGTACCTGCTCAATAATAAAGAGCCCCTTCCTTCAGGTGCTTGGGGGACGTGCCGGGAGTCGGACCTACACTGATCTGATACCGATGACCCAATAGTCAACCATCAACATTGTAAACATTGAAAACCCCCTTTAAATTTCTAGTTATTTTCCTATCAAGATTTTGGATTAACCAAACGTCAACATTCATAATAACCAACAAAGCCACACGAGATTGTTGGCCAATCTGTCTGATATCGGCATGCTTGGACAAGTTTTATCTCTGCAGTATAGAGTCACCGTCAAGACTAGAGGTTTGTCAAGCGCTACTACATACTGTATACTAAACCCATTAACAACAGAAGATACTTGCAAAATACGTCAAACAAAGACTTTGCCCATATGCCACCACTATAGATGTCCTCTTTCACCCACCTCTATTGCATCTTTAAATTCATCATCAGGTTCTGCTTCTTCAGCTTCTTCCACACTCCCCGGAGACAGATCCTGTCACAGAAAAGACAATTTTGTAAATTCCTTAATATTTTTAAACAAATTTTGGATTCTTTCTAAACCGTATATAACCATATGTAGACACATTCTCCATGAGAACCTTTGGATAACAAGGCTAGGTCTACTGTACTTGACAACTTTGACCACATGGCTCTACTAATGATTTAATGTATGGGTGGCCTGAGTTTGCAGGGATAAAATTGTTGGACATGCCATTCAAAACCACAAGTGCCAATGATGACATGGCCACTTTTGAAGCCATACGAGCCCCCCTCTTCTAAAATTGATTTTTGCAATATTTTGGATGGTTCAGTGGGACTGTGTGCCCCTTCCACCAAAAAAAGCAACCATGAGATCAGGTTGTGTTGCAAAGAGAGGGTTTGGCTCAAATTGGGAATTCCATTCCATCTCAAAGGGGTTTGATGGGTCTTTAAAGCCATTTGAGTTTCTCCATGCCAGTATCTTCACCACACTTCTTTATAGACCTCAGATTGGTGAAAGGGGCACAGTCATGCTGGAACATGAAGGGATCTTCCACAAACCTTTGACAATTTTGTAAAATTTTGAAAAATTGGCAATTCTGTAAAATGTGTTTGTACATTGGGACACTGAAAACAAGGGGAAACCCATGAAGCCGATCCTAACCATTAGCCATTCTCAACCACACATTGCAGTAGGGACTACTCAATCGCCATGAATATTCAACAAAACCATATTCATCCATCATGTGACCAGATAGCAAGAGAACATTACTCCATCGGAATATTGTCCACGTAATATACCATTCCAGCAAATGTAGGACATTGGAACAGCCCAAGATCTCCATGAACACTTTGGAAACACAATCGGCAAGCTCCGAATATACAATTATTTCACTTTTAGAGACAATTCTGTAGTAACTAAGGAAGGACAATTTTTGCTACTATATGAGAGTTTGCCTGGACAACTCCATTAAGTGTTTTTTTGGCATAAAACTGCACACCCCAGACAGGATGACAGCTCGGGCGATCGGAGGGATATTATGGGCTCTAGGTGATCACTTTAATAAAGTCACAATAAAGTTCAAGCTCATCATTCATGGAGAAAAATAGCAGAGCTCCAATATCATTATAAAGTCTAATCTTCATCTAATCTGCTCACATAGGCCGAGTCAGCAAAACCAAAACTTGGCTGCAAAAGAACTAACTAGTTTTTTGAGAAATGAGTCCTGAACACCGAAAGAAATAAAAATGTTCAGGTGTTTAAAGGGAAACCCTGATCGAAAAAAATGCAACGTACCAATATAATCACCCATTGGGAATATACAGTACTGAGGAGTAACTGGCAAAGTGGAGCCCTGATGGGAATATTGCTGAGGAACAGAACGGCCAGGGAGAATTTTACAGGTCCGGATTTACATTCTCTTGTGTAATCTGTCAGGATCGGAACCCAAGAGCTCATGGAGGTTACAAGTTCAAAGAACCAGATCACAGGAATGAGCTGCAATACCGGAAACAGCCTTACCTATGTGGATGGCACTGTTCCAAGTACTGCAGTGAGGGCAACCCTGTATTCTGCTGATCATGAAAAGTCCTTGGCAGGGACTTCTTTATAAACCCATACAGCTTAGATGACTGTCAGCTGAACTCACGGTCCATCTAATATGTATGGACCGCTCCTTTAATGATGGATGCCTACTGGTGCTGACATTGCCATGAAACAGATCTGCCAAAAATCAGTAGCCTTAGATGACTATTTGCATGAGCCAGGTTCATGGTAAAACGGCACGGACTACATATGTGACTCAGTGAGCCCAGACCGCAGAACGGACAGGTAGAGGACCTGACCTTATATATGTTTTGTGTTCACGGCCCCATACATAGGCGCGTGTAGGGGGTCGTTCCAATATAAAAACAAGGCTAAGGGGGCATTCACATGGAGTAATGCCGGGCGTGTATCACAGCCGTACACGCCGGCATTACGGCAGACTGACGAACACTTCCCATTCACAGCGGTGTTTACGAGCGCTCCCATTGAAGTGAATGGGAAGTGTTCGGCAGTCTGCCGTAACGCCGGCGTGTACGGCTGTGATACATGCCCGGCGTTACTCCGTGTGAATGCCCCCTAAAAGTACATGTGCACGGATCCCTAGAGGGCTTTATGAAACGCAAAGCAACATCAACTTAAGAGGCAGTGGGAACCCAGCTTTCTTAGAACCCTGACTAAACAATCTGCCTAGCTATATACCAACACATGAGCAGGTAAGGCATTATTATTAAGCAAAAAAGTGGCTGCCTTTCCTCCTAGAAGCTGTTATTGGTCAGCACCCAGCTTTCCCACACCCAGAAAAAAAAAGCTCTTAAAGCATTCTGGGCAGTGTAAGGAGTCGTACAATACAGCAACCAAAACGGGAGAAATTAACTTAAATCAAAAGGGAATACATTTTCCAAAAACACATTCATCATAGAAAAACCAAGCCGCCTCTCGGCCCACAAAGGAAGGTCGGGCTCGGGGCCAAGCCTGGACTCGGCGCGGAGGCTCTGCCAGGCTATGACTGATTTAGGACGTTCCATCCAGTGTCAGAGCAGGAATACAACTCTGTGGGATCCCTGGATCTCCGGCCAAGAAACCAGATGGGTAGCCAACTGATTCCTTGGGAGGACGAAGGATTTTCTGGCCTTGTCCAGGGAGTATTAAAGGAATGCGCGGAATCGTGTAACTATTATATTAAGAATATTCTAATGGCCATCAGATGAGGAGAATCACTTGTAGCGAGCACAAGATGAACGATGGAGAAGGCGAGTGAACGTGCGGATGTTCTCCGTAATGAAAGACACATTGGCCTCACAAACATAAGACAGGCACAAAATATTAATATAAAAATAGGCAGAATATTAAAAACTAAATATAAAAATATACATTATGAATGGTTAATAGATGAGAACAGGGGGGCAATAGATCAATGAGAACTTTGTGTGGCTTTTGAATGTACTATAGGCCTCATTTATAGGCCGGTTGCCCATAGTGACCAATCAGCACTCAACTTTCATTTCTTAAACTGCTTTGGAAAAATGAAAGCTAGGCTCTGATTGGCTGCTATAGGCAACAAGGCCAGGCTCTCCCATGTACTACAGGCCGTGTTTAGTGTCTAACAGTAAACCAGGCCTTGTTGCCCTGTGCAACCAGCTCAGCTTTTAGACACTTTTTAGGATTATTCTCAAGAGTTCGGTTTTTTACTTGCTATTATTCTAGATAGTCTTAGGCAGAGCTGTGACTTGAAGCTTTTGGGCCTCAATGCTATATTTCTAATGGAGGCCCCACTCATCATGTGGCATCTATAATAGTGGGGTCGTCTTATGCTGTGTAGAGGTCTTTGGTACCCCCCTCAGACTCCAGGGCCTGGTAACATTTGTTTCCTTTGCACCCCCTATAGCTATAGCCAGCTCTTAGGACATTCTCAAAAAAAGGGGAGACCTCCTGAATATGCCACATATATTCTATGGTCGTGGTGCGAGATGCTGAAGGCATAAAATTAGGTTAAAAGGTATGCCACAAACAGTCATGTTTCCCCATAACCCTGTACAACCACTTTATTAATGAGGCGTTACTCACTTCCGAGGTGGATAGTACCGGGGTGGGTGTGCGATCCACAACCGTAATGTTTTCGACCTCTTGTGGCGCTGGAGTCGGTTCTACTGTTGCCGTCTCGGTGTTGCGTTTTTGCTGCAAACATGCTTTACATTCTGCGACAACTAGAGGCAAAGACATAGGAGTTACAACAGGGACAAAGGCAGTTCCCAGTTCCACAAACCCTACTGAACAGGTCACATACAAGAGGGCGACTACGGCTCCTTTCAAGATGGACAAAGGGTTAGATTTTAGTGTGGTGGTTTACCCCAACTGCAGGCGTCCATATAGGCTCAGAATGTTATTTCCAGATTTCAAGTCATAAGTAGGGTTGAGCCGATCTTGAGATTTCAAGATCGATTTTAAAATCCGATTTCCGATCGTTTTCCAGCCGATCTCGATCCCGATCGTGAAATTTGCTCGATCGCCGATCGGAATCCGATCTTTTCCGATCCTCAACCCTAGTCAATGCTTCTCTATGGGAAAATTCACTCTTAGGCTTGAGCCGATCTTCGAGATAACCTCTGACCTCGATCTCGCAGGAAAAGATCGGGTCAGAATTCCGATCGCGATTGTGAAATTTACTCGATCGCCGATCGGAATCCGATCTTTCCCGATCGCTCAACCCTAGTCATAAGCCAATAGGTTTGCTACTGGCATCAACTTTTTGATTCCAAAGCAAGAGTAACCAGAGGGCAAGATGTGACCCTGACCATCCACTGTATTGGATGTCTTGTGTCCCCTGTTTGCATGAAGCTGCGTTCTCGTGACCTAAGATGTAACCAAAAATGGGACCCACAGAACAGACTCATACAAATTTTTTCGTAAAGAGGCAATAACTGCCGATATGAAGATGTCAAGGTGTCTCCTGGAATGGTCTTACTGTGTCGCAAGATCCATTGCAGGACTTCTAAACCCTCGAAGGATTCACTGGTGGTCAAAGTCCAGGCCAAAATGAGGAAAGACATTCATTGCTACAGTAGATACCGATACAAAGAAAGGACTGTCCAGTAAAGGATTGGTTCAGTCATACCCCGACTACCCAATAACTGGTGGGTCCTCTCTTAGTTGAGGCCCAGCCCACAAATGGAGAAGTATCAGTCCGTGGTATCCTGCCCTTCACAAACCATGGTTTCATAAGTCTGTTAAGGTTTTTGTCCCTTTTGTAAGCATGAACCAGGATTGGACCTCAGTTGAAGATCAGTGGAGGTCCAAGTGATGTCATGTTTAATCAGTAACATGGGTTGGCAACTCAGTCCCATTCAAGTGGCTACAACAAGCACAGCCACTCCACAATGTACAATAGTAAGCAGCGAGGAGGCCGTAGCACTCTCCGCAACAGTGTGGGGGTCCCAGGTCTCAAAACTCTATCTTAAGCGTAGGTCATCAATTATTAAGCCCAGAAAACCGCCTTAGGTTGGAGTCCCACGTTGCCAAAACAAAGCTTTTTTTTGTTGCACATTTTGTTGCTTTTTTGAGCCAAAGCCTGGAGTGGATTGAGCAGAGGGGAGAAGAACTTCCTAGATGTTTCCCATTCCTTTTGTAGTCATTGTTTGTAGCTCAAAAAAAAAACACAGCAAAATCTGCAAAAAAAGAAAGTTGCGTTTCCGCAACATGGGGCCTTAGCCTTAAGGAAATTACACACTATAGATAACAGATGGATGAACTGCTTGAATAACAGCTATTCATCCGGATTCCCCCATACATGTGTCAAGGGTGCAAGTGTTCATTGGATTTTATCATCTCGGGACGCTCTCTTCTTACATGGTCTATGGTCTCATGTCTACCCTGTATATACATTTCGACTGTTTCTAGAATCTGGTGAGTAGTTCCCTTTAAGCAAAATAACTGCACCCATCAGTCACACCCTACACAGCTATTGTGTTTCATGGCCATCAAAATTTTTTTGCAAAACCCTTTAGATAAATCCCTCGTCTTAGAAAGCACCTTTTTATTATTCTGTACTGTACCATTGATCTATAGCCAAGACGCAGCTCAGCCAAGAGCCATTAAAGATCCTGGCAGGCGATACGCTAACATTCTTAAGGATCCTTATCTCTCGTCTAAATTTGTATAAACCCCAAAGATGACTCAATTTAAAAAAAAAAAAAAGTTATCTTTCTATCGGCCCTTATAACACTCGGATGTCATTCTCTAAGCCAGATGCCCTCCTCGTGCGGGTTCACATCCTCTCAAATATTTGTCACAGTGAACCAAGATAGAGGCCCAATATCAAGGTGTGTGTATTCGGAAAGATTCGCTGCAAGAAATTAGGACACCCCCCCCCCCCCCCCATTCCTTCCTCTAAGTCTTAGACATTTTGCTTCTCGTCTTACATCCAAAAAATAGTTCTGTGGATCAGACGAAACTTTCATGAACTCTTATTAAAACAAGGTCAACGTGCTCAAGTCTTAACCACAGATAGCTGGCCACGAGGGCTGGGTTAAAGGGGTATTCCTGAATTTTAATACTGATGGCCTAGGTTTCCTATTGCAAACACAATGGAGGAGAGCTTCCGCTGCAGCCTGGTGCCTTACAGAGGTTTGTGATGACGGGGAAAAGGATACAGGATTTATAATAAAATAATTCTTGATATATTACTTACAATTCTAGTTATTATATGAGACAGTCTAGAGCAGTGATGGCGAACCTTTTTGAGACCGAGTGCCTAAACTGCAACCCAAAACCAAATAAATTATCACGGAGTGCCAACACGGCAATTTAACCTTAAAACTCTGTGGGTCCACAATTGCGGACCCACAAATTACAGTCATGTGACTGGGGCTTTACAGATCTTGTACTGAAAGGTAAAGGTCTCTGCATTCTGTACTTTTAAACAATTAATTTTCACTATTTACATCGCACAGGATCTGTTTTATAGTTTACCGTGCAATGTTATTACATCCTGTACTAATTTCACGTCTGCTATAAAACAAATACTGTGTGATATACATAGTGAGGGGACCCCACACAGTACAATCTGCCCCTCAGTGGCCCCCCACACAGTACAATCTGGCCCACAGTGGCCCCCACACAGGATTATACCTGTATACTCCACAGTAGCCCCCTCCCACACAGCATGAACTGGTCCACAGTAGCCCCCTCCCACACAACATGAACTGGTCCACAGTAGCCCCCTCCCACACAACATGAACTGGTCCACAGTAGCCCCCTCCCACACAACATGAAATGGTCCACAATAGCCCCCTCCCACACAACATGAAATGGTCCACAGTAGCCCCCTCCCACAGAGCATGAAAGAGCCACAGTAGCCCCCTCCTACACAACATGAAATGGTCCACAGTAGCCCCCTCCCACACAACATGAAATGGTCCACAGTAGCCCCCTCCCACACAACATGAACTGGTCCACAGTAGCCCCCTCCCACAGAGCATGAAAGATCCACAGTAGCAGCATAAAATGGTCCACAGTAGCCCCCTACCCGCACAGCATGAAAGTCTACAGTAGCCCCCTCCCACACAACATGAAAGGTCCACAGTAGCCCCCTACCCGCACAGCATGAAAGTCTACAGTAGCCCCCTCCCACACAACATGAAAGGTCCACAGTAGCCCCCTCCCATACAGCATAAAATGGTCCACAGTAGCCCCCTACCCACACAGCATGAAAGTCTACAGTAGCCCCCTCCTACACAACATGAAATGTCCACCGTTGCCCCCCTCCCCTGACAGTGCAAACAAACACAATATAGTTACCTGAAGAGCTGCCGGGTGTTCTCTCTTCTGTTCACTGCGCGCGCTGATGACTTACGTCATCACGCCCGCGCTTGTTCAGAGGTCACACTCTGTAGTCAGTGTAGGCCGCGTAGTACGCGTGGCCTACACTGAGCTACACTGACAGCTTTCAGCTGGATGCGCATTTGCACAACCAGCTGAAGGCAGCGATCGCTCACTAACGGGGAATCCTGCATCGGATTCGCCGTTAGTGAGCGATCAGGGCGACAGCACGCGTGCCAGCAGAGGGGGCTCTGCGTGCCCTCTCTGGCACGCGTGCCATAGGTTCGCCATCACTGGTCTAGAGGCAAAGAAAGGAAAATGTAACAGAGGAGAATTTTTTTTATTATTATTTTTGTTTATTTTCTTAATTTATTTTTTATTTTCAAATTATTATTTTTTATTTATTTATTTGGCCATAGGCCAACTCAATATTTGCTACAAATATTTGCTACAAATTAAGAAGAGCGACCGCCTTGAACAGAGCAGATGCAGAGAGACAAGGTCCTTCTGTAGATAGACAAATCCGCTCTCTCTGCCAGGTAAGCCGCAGCCACCGGACATCTGCTGCCCCCTCAGATATAGATCAGGAAATTTTGTAAGACACATAAATATTCACAGTAAACATAATTGCCCGTGTTCCCGTCTGTCCTTAACGCTCCCGCCCGCATTGAAGTGACATTTGGACAAATTGCACAAGGGCCCATCAAGCGGTGACGCTCCGGCCAGATGGAACGGTGCACAAAGCCTGTAATTACCAGCACACATGAACACCAGGATTGACTCCAGACCCCAAACTCTATCCAAAATCTGACATTCCACCGGAGACCCGGTCCAAGAACCAAGCAGGGTGCACGTTCACATTTGTAAACCACATCCCTCTATTCACACCCGATAGCAATGTGTCAAGCCCAGGGACACCAGGGTGCCAGAATTAAAATGGATGAAATTTGTGCTCCAGCAATCCAAACGCAAACATCTGTCTCTCCTTTATGCCTGGAAGGACTGAACGGAGGAATTTGTAAAGGAACATGGGAATGCGTCTGTGTCCGACCAAGGCAACATAAGCGCACACGGCGGGGACCAAGATTGGCGCGTTTCTAATCTATCCCTATGGCTCATAGTGACGTACCTGTACATAATAGCCATCTGTGAACATGCATTTCCTCTATTGCTTCCTGTTATCAGCCACTTCAGGCTTTCCATCAATGACTAGTACATATCAGGAGTAAAGGGGCACTGTGCTCACACTTTAGTAGTTTTTAGACTCGCTTTACCGACCTATAGGCTCTCGGTAAGGGTCTGTTCACACCTATCGGATTTTCTTGCAGATTTGCAACAAATTCAGTGACAATCTGCATTAAGTGCATGTAAATGAAGTTTGAGAACACGGGTAAAAAAAAATAAAAATTGACAAGGCAATTCTGACATTCTTGTTTAGACAGAGATCAATTTACCCTCATGAGGATTCTCAACACAAAACTGAACAACTGCTACAGAAACTAGAGTGCCAGCGAATCAGGGGTGTACATGCCCCAAGTCTTCAGAAGTCTTAAATCTTTATAGCATGATGCAGGAAACAAAGGGAAATGGAGGAGGGGGATGCAGCTGCAGCTACTTTCTCTGAGACTGCATGCTGTGGGAGGGGAGAGGGAGCTGGTGTTTTTTTTTTGTTTTTTTTTTATGTGACACCAGTATAAGAGCTAATACCAGGAAGAGCCTGTCTAATGCTGAATAATCCTTCCTGGCTATATAGAGGGACTGGATTTATTATTAATATTAATTTTTATTATTATTCTTTAGTATATTATTGTAATGACCATATCAGCCACTAGATGTCAGACTACACATCAGAAAAGCATCTCATTTTACAGCACGATGTGAATGTGGCCCACAAGTCATCGTGGATTTTGTTGCACATCATATGCAAATTTCTGATAAATGTTATATTATGTATCATAAACATAGATTGATATGGATACATACATATATATATATATATATATATATATATATATATATATATATATATATTTTATTTATTTCATTTCACTATTTTCTAGCAGGGTTTCCAGCTGGAGTGTTAAATACTGGAGAAATGTGCAGCTTTGGTCTGCGACCTTTTCTCATTTTTTATACTTCAAGAGCAATCAGTGACTTGCTGCTCTGACACGGGGACACACAAGGGGTCACTCCCTGTATGCTCAGTGCTCACACGCAACCCAACCTAGACACTTACACCCGGCCTCTCTGCTATGCCGCGGAGGTCCAGACAACTGGAAAATCCAGCCAAAAAGGAAAAAATAAGAGTGGAAACCCTGCCATCTAGTGGCAACTTTTTGGAATTACATTTATATATTTATTTTTAAGTTTTACTACAATGTTGATATAAGGAAAATGTTTGTTCTCGTACTGTGTTAGCCAGTGGGTAGGAACTATAAAAAGAACAAAACAACTTGATAGTCTTCAGTAGTTGATACCTTTCTAATGGCTAACTAATAATGACGACAGATTACAACGTTTCAGAACGTCTAGGCTCCTTTCTCAAGTAAATTTAAAAACCATTTCTGAAGGAGCAGATTTATATACAAAAGGACGCATAGGGATAGAATTCCAGGAGGACGGGGGGGGGGGGGGGGGGAGGTAGAGGGTTATTAGTTATTGGTAGAAACAATGTAAACAATTCCAGGTTCTTATCAGTTCTCAGGTCAGTGATTTCTGTAAGATGCCATAAACCCATGTGACAGATTTAACCTCTTCTCCAGTGTTTGAAGCAGGGTCATAAGTTTATACTCATAAATCCGTCGCTCTTTCCTTGATTTAAAATTCCCTCTTAAAACCAAAATTTTCATGGGATCGGTGATATTATGATCCTCTTTGCGGAAAGGTTTTGACACGGGAAGGTCCATTCTTCGTTCTCTAATTGTATGGCGATGTGAATTCATACGTATTCTAAGCTGCTGTCCGGTCTCTCCAACATACAGATTTTCAGTGGAACATTTGGTGCACATTATTAAATACACTACATTGGGTGTGTTACAGGTGAAGGTACCTGGGATTTTATATTCCCTGTTAGAGTTTGGTATCTCTATCCTGTCAGTGGTCAGTATGTGAGGACAGGTTTTGCACCTTTTCTGTCCACATGGAAATGTTCCAGTGTTAGTTGGAGGTGACAGTGAGCTGCTGACAACCATATTCCTGAGGTTTGGTGGCTGTCTGTAGCACAGGAGAGGGGGATCTGGAAATATGGATGTTAGACGGTTGTCTTTTTGTAGTAGTGGATGTAGTTTGCGTGTGATTCCTCTCAGCATCTCCAGGTGTGGGTTATATGTGAAGACCATTAAAAAGGTATCAACTACTGAAGACTCAAGTTTTCTGGGTTTTTTTTTAATATTTCCTACAATGTTGATGTCAATTTCTCTACATTCAGCCGTTTTTCTTTTCATAGACAACTCTTACAATGTTGGGAGTTGTAGTGTTGTATAGGCAATCTCATGCACCCAACACACACACACACACACACACACACACACACACACACACACAATGGGGATCTGCACAATGTTCAAGTTTACAAGTGCCATGTATCAGTCTATAAGGGCTATATAATGTTCTACCTAAGATTTTCTTCAATTTTTGGAAGCGGTGGAAAGAGGCGAAGACATTAAAGGGATACTACCATTAGATTTATTCCTTAAGCTACAACAAAGTGGAACTTGACCACTAGAGGGCCTACAGTGAAAACAACAGCTATCATCTTATTACTAGATGATGTAGGGTTAAAAGCTATCTAGTTTATAAAAACTAGAGAGGTACTATAAAAAGTCTGAGCCAAGATAGTCAGCTTCTCCTTTGCTGTGTTAACAGTATTTAATGATCTGCTTTACAGCAGTTTCGTGGCCATAGGCAGCCATGGTAATGATGGATCAAGGATGTAATGAGAGGTCAGTGGTTTTATCTATAGAGGTGTTATCTTCTATCGTAATCCTGACTGTGTTGTAAATGAGTTGACTGTTGCTGATTAGGTAGAGGTTTTCTTTACAGCAATCAGTTTAGTTTTAGGCTTAGTAGCCAGAGTGGAAATTGCAAAATATAGTACTTTAAATATATATTTAGATTGTGTCATAATTTATAAAAACAACTTAAATATTGGTCAATGTAGGGGTGTAGTGGGCAACTTGCATGCCATATTTAAAGTAACAGTACCGAAAGTCACCTAGATATTTTGGGGCTTAAAGGCTTGATGGAACCTAAGGGTTAAAGGCAGCACTTTGGGTGCTTACCTAGCATAACCGATTATGACACGTAATTCATATTGCTGTAAAGTGATGGCTACAAGATAATTAAAAGTTAGTTGATACATGCAATGGCTAATTCTATTAGTAGAAGAAACCTAATGAATGCAGTGAGGATGGAATGAAATAGAACAGCGAAGATTACTTAATATTGATGGAGGAGCTATACATCCAGATCCCCGGAAAATAATACGCCATTCATCTTACTTATTGCCTTCCAAAGATATAATACAATAAGTAACGATTATATGTCTGTGCGGGATCTATAACGCTGGACGGGAAGGCGACGATACACACTGCCCTCTAGTGTTAGATGTATGTAATACACATATCTACAATATGGCTGAGAATCATCTGCAACTATTATTGCAACTTACAATTTTACTCCCTTTTATACGGTTGCAAATTGTCCCATTTACACAGGTCCCAAGACCGGTCCGCCCCATTTACACAGGCCCCAAGACCGGTCCGCGCCATTTACACAGGCCCCAAGACCGGGCCGCCCCACTTACACAGGCCCCAAGACCGGGCCGCCCCATTTACACAGGCCCCAAGACCGGGCCGCCCCATTTACACAGGCTCCCAGACCGGGCCGCCCCATTTACACAGGCTCCCAGACCCGGCCGCCCCATTTACACAGGCTCCCAGACCGGGCCGCCCCATTTACACAGGCTCCCAGACCGGGCCGCCCCATTTACACAGGCCCCAAGACCGGGCCGCCCCATTTACACAGGCCCCAAGACCGGGCCGCCCCATTTACACAGGCCCCAAGACCGGGCCGCCCCATTTACACAGGCCCCAAGACCGGGCCGCCCCATTTACACAGGCCCCAAGACCGGGCCGCCCCATTTACACAGGCCCCAAGACCGGGCCGCCCCATTTACACAGGCCCCAAGACCGGGCCGCCCCATTTACACAGGCCCCAAGACCGGGCCGCCCCATTTACACAGGCCCCAAGACCGGGCCGCCCCATTTACACAGGCCCCAAGACCGGGCCGCCCCATTTACACAGGCCCCAAGACCGGGCCGCCCCATTTACACAGGCCCCAAGACCGGGCCGCCCCATTTACACAGGCCCCAAGACCGGGCCGCCCCATTTACACAGGCCCCAAGACCGGGCCGCCCCATTTACACAGGCCCCAAGACCGGGCCGCCCCATTTACACAGGCCCCAAGACCGGGCCGCCCCATTTACACAGGCCCCAAGACCGGGCCGCCCCATTTACACAGGCCCCAAGACCGGGCCGCCCCATTTACACAGGCCCCAAGACCGGGCCGCCCCATTTACACAGGCCCCAAGACCGGGCCGCCCCATTTACACAGGCCCCAAGACCGGGCCGCCCCATTTACACAGGCCCCAAGACCGGGCCGCCCCATTTACACAGGCCCCAAGACCGGGCCGCCCCATTTACACAGGCCCCAAGACCGGGCCGCCCCATTTACACAGGCCCCAAGACCGGGCCGCCCCATTTACACAGGCCCCAAGACCGGGCCGCCCCATTTACACAGGCCCCAAGACCGGGCCGCCCCATTTACACAGGCCCCAAGACCGGGCCGCCCCATTTACACAGGCCCCAAGACCGGGCCGCCCCATTTACACAGGCCCCAAGACCGGGCCGCCCCATTTACACAGGCCCCAAGACCGGGCCGCCCCATTTACACAGGCCCCAAGACCGGGCCGCCCCATTTACACAGGCCCCAAGACCGGGCCGCCCCATTTACACAGGCCCCAAGACCGGGCCGCCCCATTTACACAGGCCCCAAGACCGGGCCGCCCCATTTACACAGGCCCCAAGACCGGGCCGCCCCATTTACACAGGCCCCAAGACCGGGCCGCCCCATTTACACAGGCCCCAAGACCGGGCCGCCCCATTTACACAGGCCCCAAGACCGGGCCGCCCCATTTACACAGGCCCCAAGACCGGGCCGCCCCATTTACACAGGCCCCAAGACCGGGCCGCCCCATTTACACAGGCCCCAAGACCGGGCCGCCCCATTTACACAGGCCCCAAGACCGGGCCGCCCCATTTACACAGGCCCCAAGACCGGGCCACCCCATTTACAAAGGCCCCAAGACCGGGCCGCCCCATTTACACAGGCCCCCGGACCGCCTCACTTACACAGGGCCCAAGATTGGGCCACCCCATTTACACAGACCTCAAGACCGGGCCGCCCCATTTACACAGGCCCCCGGACTGCCCCACTTACACAGGGCCCAAGATTGGGCCACCCCATTTACACAGACCTCAAGATCGGGCCGCCCCATTTACACAGGCCCCCGGACTGCCCCACTTACACAGGGCCCAAGATTGGGCCACCCCATTTACACAGACCTCAAGACCGGGCCGCCCCATTTACACAGGCCCCCGGACTGCCCCACTTACACAGGGCCCAAGATTGGGCCACCCCATTTACACAGACCTCAAGACCGGGCCGCCCCATTTACACAGGCCCCCGGACCGCCCCACTTACACAGGGCCCAAGATTGGGCCACCCCATTTACACAGACCTCAAGATCGGGCCGCGCCATTTACACAGGCCCCAAGACCGGGCCGCCCCACTTACATAGGCCCCCGGACTGGGCCGCCCCATTTACACAGGCCCCTGGACTGGGCCGCCCCATTTACACAGGCCCCAAGACCGGGCCGCCCCATTTACACAGGCCCCAAGACTGGGCCGCCCTATTTACACAGGCCCCAAGACTGGGCCGCCCTACTTACACAGGCCCCAAGACCGGGCCGCCCCATTTACACAGGCCCCAAGACTGGGCCGCCCCATTTACACAGGCCCCAAGACTGGGCCGCCCTACTTACACAGGCCCCAAGACCGGGCCGCCCCATTTACACAGGCCCCAAGACCGGGCCACCCCATTTACACAGGCCCCAAGACTGGGCCGCCCTACTTACACAGGCCCCAAGACCGGGCCGCCCCATTTACACAGGCCCCAAGACTGGGCCACCCCATTTACACAGGCCCCAAGACTGGGCCACCCCATTTACACAGGCCCCCGGACCGCCCCACTTACACAGGGCCCAAGATTGGGCCACCCCATTTACACAGACCTCAAGATCGGGCTGCCCCATTTACACAGGCCCCCAACCACCCACATTTTTAACATAATTAACATTAACATAATTCATACAAATATAAAGATTCTTACCTCTGTAGAAGTCAGAGTTTCTGAAGAATATAGTACTGTTCACTATGGCCAAAACCCAACACAAGGGCAGGAGAAAGAGAATGCAAACAGTGCCCAGTAATAATCCATAAAACCTGGTAAAAGACAGAAAAACAATATCATCTCAGCACTAAAGACAAAGAGTATCCTTCCTACAGCCCTGAACATGGTTACACAAGCTTTCAGAAACAGCGCCACACTTGTTCACAGGTTGTGTGTGATATTGCACCTCAGTTTCACCACCAAACAACCTACGGGCAGGTGTTGCATCTGTTCTGGAAGAAAGCAGTGACATTCATCTAAACCTGTACAATTCCTTTAATGATGTGGTTTTGGTAAAGGAAGGTGAATACTATACGGCCGCCATTAAAGAAACAGCGCCACCTTTGCCCATTGGCTGTCCTGGTATTGCAGTTCAGAAAGCAGCATCAGGAAGACTGTGCGATCGGCAAACTTTGAATCTCCAGCTGTTATTGAACTACAACTCAGGGAATGCTGGGAGTTGTAGTTCAGCAACAGCCGGAGAGCCGCAGGTTGGAGGCCACTACAAAAGCAATATTTGCCATACTTACTGAATTGAGGCGGAAGGATTCTGCCAGTACACGACCTGATAGACTCTCTCACAAGTACCACAGATCAGATTGAGGATACCCTCCAGGTGAATTAAGCTGGAACACATAAGGGGGCATTTAGTGACACATTAAAGTACAGGAGAGATGCATGCTATTGGGGGCAGAAGGATTAGGCTTATAGATCCCATTACAGACCCCATTATAGTCAATGATGGAGAGCACGACTATGTTGTGTACCTGGCATCAGCAGCGCTAGGCGATCAAGGAGTGTGTCTGCAACCTTTACTGGACCCCAACAAAACTTCAGATACAGTAACTTCTCATAGGTCACTATGACATGTCAAAATTTTATGACCGGCCAGAAAGCAAACCTCTAATTGCATAGAGACGCTCTAACAGCACAGCACCAAACACAATGGGGAGGGGGGTTTAATAAGAATGGAATTTCATACACCGTTTTAATCCACTCCTCTGCTGAAACACTAAAATGACTAAGAGGCCCCGGCCTTAATTCTGATGCACCACGGGATATCCCATGTACCAGAACTGGAATGCAAAATCAGGTATAAGTGAGCCTTCACACGGAGTAAACGCGCGTGTATTTTTGCAAAATACACGTGTAAAAATAAGACTCCCATTTACTTCAATGATATTTTTTTACACGTGTAAAAATCCGCCTGTAAAATGTCATTGAAGTCAATGGGAGTCTTATTTTTACACGCGTATTTTGCAAAAATACACGCGCGTTTACTCCGTGTGAAGGCTCCCTCATGCACCCCACCTTATTGTGCAAATCATAGTACATTTGATGGGCTGGAAACATCCCTGCCCAGGCTCACCTTGATCCCTGACATCCTCTGCCCACTTTTTTGGTGCAAGGGTGCGCCATAGCTACTCCCATCTACAACAGTTTCCTGACGTAGGGGACATAGTAAATTGCACCCACTGCATCGCAAACCGCATCTAACTGGCAGCATGGATCGTCCACAATATATTCAGGCAAATTCCACTTATTAAAGTGAATGGGAGTCCAAAGTCTTTCAGCCACTGGCAGATTTTGCTAGGCACGTCCCACCAGAACCTAGCCCAATATTAAAACCAGCCTTGACTGCACAGGTGACTAACAGTGAACGCAGGAGAGGAGTCAGAGAAACTCGGGGGCCAGATGCTGATTCCCATCACATGACCCTGGGGTCAGAATCACCTCTGTACTATGGAGGGCTGGCTAAATATACAAGGCTAGGTTCACATGGTGACATTTTAGCGGCAGAATCCGGCATGAAAATTCTGTCTCCCATTCATTTCATTGGGGTGGGGGGTAAACATGAAAGAAAGCCCTTGATGGACACAGTATTCTCTCTCTGCACAAAGGAATTGGAAACACAATTTTCTGGTATTTCTGCTTCGATCCTGCCATTGTTAGTGCTCAGAGGACCTGAGGTGTAATCTTGGAATTCCAAGAATGAGGAAGTACTTACAAGCTCCTGAACTCGGCCACCGCCTCTTGTCGGGTGAGTTTGACTTTTTTAAGGTCCTCCCGACGCACGCTGTAGTATTTCCTTCTGGCCAGCTCAGGTTCGGGGATATTTGTATGTGACAACTCCTGGAGGTAGCCGATAAGGGCAGGTATGGAGACGACCAGAGCGCCCACTGAGAACCAGGCAACTGGGACGATAAAGACATGAAACAAAGTCAAATATAAGAACTGCACAACATATCTGATATATAAATGCACTGGGGGAATGATAACTTTAGGTTACAGCTCCATAGTGTACATAGTATGAAGTGTACACCACTAACACATTCATTTTGCACAAAGGGTTAAAGAGGTTAAAGGGGTTATTCTAGCTTTGATGGCCTTTCGATATTAGGAACGCGAGGGTCTGACACCCATTACCGAGACCCGCACTGTCTCATTATACGTTATCTGAGGGGGTCCAGGGTGTTAAAATCCCGTAGATGTAATATCGATAGATAGGCCATTAATACTAGACATCGGATAACCTATTTTATCAAAAACAGCGCCACCCTTGTCCATAGACTGTTAATGGTATTGCAACTTACAAGAATTCTTAAATGATGCAATACCAGACACAGCCCATGAGCAAAGGTAGCACAGCTTTGGAAATAAAGTATAGATATTTTGTAATATCCCTTTAACAAACCTTAATTCACTTTGGAAAAAGTCGCAATTCTGCTAACCCAGAAGACACACAGACATTTGCTGTCGACAAGTTGTCAGCACAAAAGACGACATCACATTGAAAAGGAGACATGGCGCCATTGTTCCAGCTTACGCATATCATCAAGTATTCATTGGTAAGGCGTGTTTTACACGGAACCGCACATGTTCCCGTCTGTAATTGCCGCGGCGCTGCACCTGCCTTCCACATCGGAACAATACATCTCATCAGAACCTGTCACCTGCAACGTAACGCTCGCCTCTATAATAAGCCGGGGAGATTATTACCAACCTTCTGTACTATTATATGTACACACAGGTAAGTAAACACACCGCACCCCACGTCATACTGTACTTGATATAACAAAAGAGCTTTTATAGAGGTTATCTAAAAGATTATCTCATGCTAAAATAAAGCGTGACACCTTAAAAGCAAATAGGGAAAATTAAAGGGGTTGTCCATTATTAGTCATAATTGATTTTTTTTCCCCTAGGAATAGAACCAGGGAGCTATAGGCAGATGTGGCCGTTCTTTGGAAAAAAAATAATTCACGCAAAAATAGATCACAATTCCTAGACCAGCTATAAACTTAATCCAGACCACAATGTAGAGGAGACCCCTATACAAAGTCAAACCCCCGAACCAGACCCAAGTATTACTCCTACTGCATTAATCCCAACCAGCCTACTGGACTCCAAAAACAAGTCTTGATACCTAATCCAACTATAACGTTAATCCGGACCCTGGAATGGATTCAGAATGCAGAGGAGACCATTATATAAAAAGTCAAACCCCCAGACCCAAATGCCAAATTAATAGAGACCAGACCAATATATTGGAATCTAGACCAGACTCCATATTAAATCTTGATACCCAAACCAGCTATAAACTCAATCCAGAACCCAGAATTATTTTAGAATGCAAATGGACCACTAAACAAAATCCCAAAAATTAATACATAGGCCTCCAAAAAATTTGGACCCCACCTGGATATGAGAATCCAAACCCTTAAATGATGACAGCACTGTATAATTGGTAGATCTGCCATTAAGGACTATGTGATCACCCATGCAGACTGTAATGGCATCCACCCAGGGTGTAAAGCATGTTTGCTCAGATTGCAATGCAACCTTCAAGCCACGTAGGCCCTGGCACGTGCCCACGATACCAGCCATGACCCTGTTTGTCCTAGGGATGATTATTGCAGAACTGTAATAAATTCAACGTAATAGGACGACCTGTTATTAGCAGGAGATTTTCTCAACGTGACGCTGGGTGTTTGTCTACCGTACAATTCCATGCCAGGATCCGTGCCACCTATATAACACACTGCCAACAAGGTAATAAACCAGGAGCTCAGTCAGACAGGACCCGGATATTAGCAGGACTATTACTACTTACCTTCATTTAATGTCAGCAGCAAAATATTCACCAGAAAACAGGTGAGTAGAGAAACAATGGGCGTCTGCCATCTGCGGGGGCAAAAGGGGAAATCATGAGAAATGTGGCAGAGTAAGAAAATACATTGTGAAGTAGAATAAAATACATTTCAATCCACCAATGGAGACCAATAGCCATCCTCAAATGGCAAAGGAAGGAAATTCAACATGCCCAAACCTTTGCTCTCCCAGGATATGTGACCCTACCAGGTGTCTGATGGCAGTCTATGCCGCTATACCAATCATGTACCAGATGTAGATTGTAAGCCCCATATAGGGATCACAACGTACATTATTCCCTATCAGTATGTCTTTGGAATATGGGAGGAAATCCATGCAAACACGGGGAGAACCTACATACTCCTTGCAGATGTTGACTTTGACAGGATTTGAACCCAGGACTCCAGCGCTGCAAGGCCACAGTGCTAATCACTGAGCCACCGTGTTGCCCCTAGGAGCCGATTCAGGGCCAACACTGGATACTTTTAGCACAACAGTTCTTAGGTAGAACGCACACGCTGTTCTTCTCAGCTTCGGAGACTGTCCAATCCAGATTCAATGCAGATGCAGAAATTAAATTTGGACAGGTACCCAGCTGTGCCCTCTGGCCTCAAACATCTCTGGCATTGCCTTGACCTGTTCTAAAGGTCTGACACTTGCCACACTCTCCAGCAACACCATTGCCTCACAGCGGGAACTCTAACCCATTGCCTTCACAAAAATGCAGCTCTTGGCTCGGAGCACTATGTCCAAGCTGCCAGTAAATGTGCCCCGGTATTCCCACAAATCTGCCCCTATATCTCTTCCTATACACCGCCTCTGTGGATAACGCAGCCCTACATATGTGCACGGTTTGGCTTTTTCAATCTCCATAGGTTATGCAGTGTTTGTGGTCCTACAGCCCGCCATACACCTTGCCCTGCATCCAAACACTGTAATATATTTAAAAGCCAAAGTACTAGACATATAAACATGGCACAATAGCACACACGGTGCGTCATTGGGTTCTATGAGGTCCCCTTAGCCTTTTTGGAGCTTGCTAGATTACCCAATGTCAGATATCGGAACCGCACCGTACACAGTAGGTCCACACATTACAGACCTAGGTATATCCAAGATGCAAAATGTCCCTGCACGCAGCAGTCTCCAAGATCAGCTCTCAAGGACAAGCTATATTTAACAGCAGGAGGGCACTATGTCCTTATATATTAAAAAAAAGTGTTCCCTAAAGATATAAGGCCCTGGGTCCTAATATGACATCTGTAACAGGGTCTAGCATGTACTATATAGGACATGGACAAGGCACCAGATCCTGTGTGTGACGGCTACCGCTACAACCCCTATAGTCATACCCCAGAGCAGGGGTAAGGAACCTTGGCTCTCCAGCTGTTGCAAAACTACAACTCTCAGGATGCATACTTGCTCTACTGTGAATGTAACTCCCATGGAAGTGAGTGGAGCATGCTGGGAGTTGTAGTTTCACAGCAGCTGGAGAGCCGAAGGTTCCCTAGCCCTGCCCCAGAGGAGATCAACACCATTCCCTACAGGAGCAGTACATTGTAAGGTGCATTCACACGGAGTAACGTGCCACATGACCTGGAACGTATACGCCGTGTGAGATTTTGAGTACCGTATATGCTCCCATTGATTTCAATGGGAGTGGGTGAATGCACCCTAAGGTGGCAGCAAATTTATCAGCACTACCTTGTAGCGGAATATGGAAGACATCGATTATATCCTGGCAGGCATCACAATACAGTCAGGACACAAATAGCTTTCAATGATTTGGGTATACAGTACGGCCCAGGCTGTAATCGGATGGCCCCAGGCTATGAAGGGAGGGATAATATACCGTAGTCCTATATGGAATCAGAAAAACACAACCGCTTTCTTCCAAAAACAGCGCCACTCTTGTCTATAGGCCATGTCTGGTACTGCAGCTCATTTCCTATAAGGCTGGTGCTGTAGATTTGTTTAGGGTATCAGATATTTTCCTAATACACCTCACATTGGATAAAGATGATAAGGGGCAGGGTGACACAGAGGAAACGGTTGGGGTCTTCTGCCTCGATTTCTCTCCAAATTTTGTCCTTAAGGAACCCCTGGGCGAAAGCTGAAGAGGATTTACTCTGATTTGCCCCAGAAAAAAATGGGGAACATTAGCACGAGTCTAACGCCATGGGTTCGGTGGCTGAATCAGCTGCAGAATCCACAGAAAGATGGATGCTGGGAATGGGGGGGGCCACATGGTGGCTCAGTGGTTAGCACTGCAGTCTTGCAGCACTGGAGACCTGGTGTTCAAATCCAAACAAGGGCAAAAAACCATCTGCAAGGAGTTTGTATGTTCTCCCCGTGTTTGCATGGATTTCCATCCCATATTCCAAAGACATACTGATAGGGAAAACTGTGCATTGTGAGCTCTATGTGGGGCTCACAATCTACATTTAAAAAAAAAAAAAAAATGCTGGGAATGGGAAACAGATTTCGGAATTTGGAGACAGAATCTGCCGCAAAATCAGCTCCAAGTTCCTCCGTGTAACAGGTGCGATATAGGCAGGGATTACATAGCACAGATAACAGAGATAGGTTCAGCCGCTGACAAGTACAAGGTCCGACACCGGCACCACAGCAGGAAGCAAAATGACTTCACACCCATAGCCATGTCGGATCCCGCCGATCAATTCACAAGTCTGGAAAAACCTATTCGGCTCAATCCTACAAAAGATACCATCAATGCCGGATCCATCTGAAAAATTTGGAGGCTGCACCCTAAGAGTTAAATAAGAGCTACAGCTCTACAGCAATAGAGAGCAGCGTTAAGTTAGACTCTAGGCCTTATCCAGTGTTATTAATGGTAGCCATAGACTTCCAGCAGCTGTTAAGCTTGTTCGGCTACATCTATTATTCCCATCCTCCATACACATGCATACTCGGCTTGTCCAAGTGTGCATGTGTTTTTAGTGAAACAATGAAGTAAAGAGGATGCTGTCACACATGTTGAGAACACGGGTTCCAATGTTATAATCCAACATGTCCATCCTTCTTCCTCTACCATACAAGATAACCCGCAGAATACACTTTTTTTTTTTTTTTTGCCGTTTCGACCTATACACGTCACACAGCAAAAAATGACTATTGGTCCAGGGGTATATACTGGGTACCGGGGGACCTGGGAATACATTCAGTGTGGGATTTGCAAGCTTTCCTAGTACAGATGCCTACCACGAGGTGAAAGCTGCATGTGAACAAAGCCATAATTGTATATAACGCTGAGTTTTTTGAAGATCCTCAGGATATTGCAGATCACAAACTCACAATTTGCACAGAATTGGCCCAAAATGGTATCAGGCTAGACCAGGGGTAGGGAACGTACGGCTCTCCAGCTGTTGCAAAACTACAACTCCCAGCATGCATACTTGCTCTGCTGTTCTTGGAACTCCCATGGAAGTGAATGGAGCATGCTGGGAGTTGTAGTTTCACAGCAGCTGGAGAGCCGAAGGTTCCCTATCCCTAGGCTAGACAATCCTCTGTGAGCGAAAGCCATTCGCAGCCCAAGACCCCATCGGAACAGCGTGCATCAAAAGCTCCCATTGATGTGAATGCATCACGGAACGTACACGAATGTCATCTGGCTGCAAACTTGACCACACATCAGAAGTATACTCAGCCTTAATCTCCCTGCATTCAGTTTGCTACAGTGTATCAGTGCAGGTAAAAGTCATCAGTCCGGAGTCCAGCACAGGGAGGAGGATGATGATGATGATATATACTGTAGCAAACTGAGGACCAGAACAACGGATAGGTGGACCACAAAAAAGCACCCAGTTATGCTCAAAGTTCAATGGACCCCACTGACTATAACGGGGGGTCAGTTGGATGTCATTTTAAAACAGAAGCCGGCGGAGGAAAGAGTCCTCCATCCAGGACTTTTTCCTCTGCTGATTTTCAGATGGACACTGACAGATGCAGATGTGAACATGGCCTGAACTATGATGAAGTATAAGGTCTGCAGGTTGTCAGCCACAGCACGGGCACAAGATCTGCAGAGTAAAGAGTAACATACTCCATAGATTAGAAAGCAGAAACTCTTCTATACAATGATTTATTTTACATGACACTGCAAAAATTAAAGAATGACTGCCAAGGAATGAAATGACAAACTCAGCTCCGCTACACGGGGATATAAGAGGAGACATGTTGTATACACAGAGCGTTACCTGAGCAGGTATCTGACTGTATCCCAGACATCCCTGACCGGCTCCAGGTAGATCTCAATTCTCTTGTAGGAGACGACCAGGTTGAAGAGATCAAAAGCTTGTGCTTTGCTTGTGACCTGAGGAGATCCCGGCCGAGACTCCGTCATAGTTGGAATGCCCTCCGACCACCCCGTGTCCCCGCCAGGAGCCGCATCCCTCTCGGTCGCCTGCATGCTGCAACGAGGAAGAAAGTTACCGTATTACACAGCAGAAAAAGGGAAAAAAAACTTCCTGGCAGAGGCTTGAAAAGTCTAAGGAGCTCAGACCTCTTCTTCCCTGCCAAACGTCTCAGGAGCCTCCAGTGCATGACTGTGCTCGATGCCAGGACGACCATAAAGGACTGGCATCGATCACCAGGAAGTCAACCTCTAATATCAGGGAAATGGTCAAAGGTCATAAGAGAACTGAAGAGGATCGCAACAGCAGGCACCAGATAAACAGGTTACACACATCTGCTGCTGCAGCGTCTATGTGGGCCGGGCCGGAGGGTAATTACTTCTGTGTCACAGGCGCCTGCCTGCAACGTCCCAGCTGTCACCTATCCCAACCTGTGGCTTCCACACGCCAGTTCTTATTCTTATTTGCATTCGTTTACATAAGGCTTTGGATTTCGTGCAATTCGAACTCATTCTATACTATACCTTTAAATGTCGATATCTCTGCTTGCTGGCAGTGGATGAAACAGTCCTGTCTGCATCCTTAGGTTAGATCTCCTAAGTCCATGTTTAAAGGGGGTTTCTGGTTTTATCTACCACAATCTCAGTATGTTGTACACTTTTTAGTGTTTGTTCTATGTAAACTTTAAATGGACAAGGGATCGCTGGGGGATTACAGCTCTGAAGCCCAGAAAACCATGAATGCAGCTCAGGTGCTTAAGGGTGGTCACCAGCTAAACTCTATAACAGAATGAGGACAAACCTTTAAAGGAGTAAATCCACAGAAATATTCATAGATACTTGATAAACTGGGGGTCCAACCAATGAGACCCCTACCGGTCCTGAGAATAGGGGGGTATTTTAACCCCGTCGGGAATGGACACAGGGGCACCCAAGCTCCATTACTTTCATCAGGAGAGCCGTAGATAGCCAAGTGGATCTTTAATGGGAGCATTGAAAGAAATAAAGTTGGGGTGCATCTGTACCCATAATAGGGGTAAAACACCACCAGTTCTCATGATTAGAGGGGGTCTTAGTGGTCAGCAATTTGGACTCTAGATTTTAAGGACACGTTGATCCAGGTTTTTAGACGGAGTGCCAGATTTGGAGTCAGGAAGGAATTTTTTCCCCCCTGAATTGGCATGAGCCTCATGGGGTTTTTTGCCTTCCCCTGGATCAACACCGTAGGGATTGTAGGGTTATAGGTTGGACTTGATGGACTGATGTCTTCATCCAACCTCATCTACTATGTAACTGTTTCCCATGGAGGGAAGATAAATATTTTTCATGGCATAACCCTTTTAAAGGGGTATTCCAGCCTGGCATTTGAGGTCATTTTATATATATATATATATATATATATATATATATATATATATATATATATATCAGAGTTAAGGGGGGGTCCAAAATCTCCCCAACTTCTCTCCCTCCCTGCAGCTTCCAGATGATTTGATGGAGTCAATGACAACATATTTCAAAATAGATGGGAGTCCCAGAGGCAGGACTATGAAACATTAAAGGAATACTCCATATTAGACATTTTAGGACCATCCACAGGATATACCATAAAGGTCTGATATGAGCCCTGTACCCATCTCCAGAATGGGGGTCCCCCGGCCACTACGTCTGCCATTCCCTTTAAAAGTAAGTTGTCCAATAGCCTGGCACCTTCTATTCCCCTTGAAGCCAGATTTAAAGAATTTTAAAGGATTTGGCCGGAATACCCCTTTACATCTCTCAAAACATTATGAGATAGCCAGTGACCACTGCAATGTCATACTATTATTATTGTTTATTTATATAGCACCATTAATTCCATGGTGCTTTACATTTGGGGGTTACATACAATACACAAAATATACAGGTAGATATAATACTAACAGTGACCGACTGGCACAGTGGGGTAGAGGGCCCTGCCCGCGAGGGCTTACAATGGTCAGTGCACCAGAACATGCTGACGTCAGAGAATTCACATCGGGCAGAGAATGGTTAACAGATTCCATCCAGGCATTCCTCACTATGACCCTATTATTTGGGAGGACAATATACAAATATTTACTGAGATAATAAGTGTTGGGGGAGGGGGGGTAAGGTCACCATACCCCCCCACACCCCCAAAGACTGTATTATGTCTGTCTCAGCTGATTCGGTATAAGGAGCCGCACATGTGACAATAACACGTGTATTATGTAGAAAAACAGGAATAGGTCTTGTGAAAAGAAAGAAGTGGTGGTTTGGGAGAAGCGGTTCTTTAAATTGAGTAACGTTTATTAGAATTGTGATATTACAACAGTGGATGGAGCAACATGGAAAGTTCTGTGAAGAAAGAAAAATATGCAATAACTAGTGTAAAACATGGCGGGAACCGGATATCTGCCCTGGAGAAAAGCATAGTGCGGAATAAGTATGTGGCAATGATACAATAGAAGAATGTGCGAGGAGATTGTGTGTGATGATACACTATAAGGACTGTAAATACTTGTAATGATACAGTGTAACATCTGTGTGTATACTTGTGTAATGATACAGTGTGTGAGATGATAACATTTAAAGGGCTATTTATACATGTTACAGATCTATCTCTATGTGCCTGATGATATAGTATAACAGCTCCGTGTATACATGTGGTAATACAGTAACTGGGTGTATACTTGTGATAGTTGTGTACAGTTGTGTATATATATGTGTGATGATACAGTAGCAATTGTGAGTGTGATTATACTATATTCTGGGCTATGTATACATGTGATGACCTTATTAAAGATTGTATACACATGTGATAATACACTATAGTCACTGTGTAGACACTATCACATGTATATACAGTCCCTATAGTGTAACAGCTGAGTGTAATCATGTAATGATACAATGTAAGGACTGTGTATACATGTGATGACACACTATAGGGACTGTATATACATGTGATGATACGCTATAGGACTGTATATACATGTGATGATATAGTGTCTACAGTGTAGACTCTACACAGTCCCTATAGTGTAACAGCTGAGTGTATTCATGTAATGATACAATGTAAGGACTGTGTATCCATGTGATGACACCCTATAAGGACTGTATATACAGTACATGTGATGATACAGTGTCTACACAGTCCCTATAGTGTAACAGCTGAGTGTATCCATGTGATGTCACCCTATAAGGACTGTATATACATGTGATGATACAGTGTCTACAGTGTAGACACTACACAGTCCCTATAGTGTATCACCACATGTATACAGTCCCTATAGTGTAACAGCTGAGTGTACCCATGTGATGTCACCTATAAGGACTGTGTATACATGTGATGTCACCTATAAGGACTGTGTATACATGTGATGATATGCTATAGGACTGTATATATAGTACATGTGATGATACAGAGTCTACACAGTCCCTATAGTGTAACAGCTGAGTGTATCCATGTGATGACACCCTATAAGGACTGCATATACATGTGATGGCACCCTATAAGGACTGCATATACATGTGATGGCACACTATAGGGACTGTATATACATGTGATGACACCCTATAAGGACTGTATATACATGTGATGGCACACTATAAGGACTGTATATACATGTGATGACACCCTATAAGGACTGCATATACATGTGATGGCACCCTATAAGGACTGCATATACATGTGATGGCACACTATAGGGACTGCATATACATGTGATGGCATCCTATAAGGACTGCATATACATGTGATGGCACACTATAGGGACTGTATATACATGTGATGACACCCTATAAGGACTGTATATACATGTGATGGCACACTATAGGGACTGTATATACATGTGATGGCACCCTATAAGGACTGTATATACATGTGATGATACGCTATAGGGGCTGTATATACAGTACATGTGATGATACAGTGTCTACACAGTCCCTATAGTGTAACAGCTGAGTGTATCCATGTGATGTCACCCTATAAGGACTGTATATCCATGTGAGGACACTATATACAGGCCACCTCAGCACCACCCCATGGCCCGGGCAGGGCAGCTCTTACCTTCCTCTCACAGGCACATTATTCTCATTCCTCTAGCGGCTATATTCTGCTAGATTCTCCAGCATTTCCTGTTTGGAGTCATTGTGACGTCACGGAGGGAGGGCTGCTGTGACGTCACCGGAGGCCGGTCTGGGAGGCGTTATATATAGAGAGGGGCTGGGCAGTGTGTAAGACGTGGTGAGGATAGCAAAGAGGTAGCAGAGCTGAGGTGTGTGACACTGTGTCATGTACTAACACCTTCAGCTCTGCTACATCTGGACATGGCTGACTCTAGTAGTGTGCAATATTATATGTCATCTCACAAAATAACCAAAAACTAACATTCTGCGGTGTCCTCTATACACTGGTTTTGTCACAGATTTCTTCCATCCCCCCCCCCCCCCCCCCATGGATATAAATTGTATGCAACATTGCAATTACAAATGCATTACATCGCCCCCTATGGTCATCAAACTGAAGCTCCTGTAGAGAGACCTGTTGGCCCCTCAGCCTCCAGGGCCCGGTCGTCATTGCTACCTCTGTACCCCCTATAGTTACTCCTCTGGTCATATGCTTTTCCATATTTTTTTAGTTTGTGCCCCACATCAGACATAGGAAGTGCACCCAAAATCCACAACCAGTTACCATATAAGTGAACATCTAAAGTCACAGCAGAGAAATCCACAGCGATTCCAGGAACGCAGCACAATTTAAAGTGCACGGAGGATTACATTCATTGCAATGCAAAAAGTGAGATTCGGGGATAAGGCTGTATTCACATAGGAAGAATATGTCTGTCTTGTGCGCTCCCACCAGAGGTCTAATGATCCCATCTTATAGCACCATCGATCCCTACAATGCATCATGGCTCCCATCACTGACCTGAACAATGGAGAGCGGATCACTAAAACTCATCCATACACAGATGTGAACCCAGCCTTAGAAAAAAATAACTAAATAAATGATCATTTTCCTGATCCTGCAGCAAATTGCCCAGTAAGCCTCTGATCGGAGCGCAGAGATAAAGTGCCATTCACACCTGACTTACAGTAACATAGGCTTCCCCATACAGAGCACAACATGCCACAGAGATAACCATCTCCATATGTACAGCCTGGAGATACGCAGCAGCGTGGGAGGAGCCGCTCAGGTTATGTAAGAGAACAGATGACACGGGCAGACATTATCCGGGGTCATACATATTTCATCAGTGTGACCGGGCGTCTATTCATGTCATTGTATCTGAAGATTGGCTGAATAATTAAAGAAGCCATAAAAAAGGTCATTTACAGTAATGGATTTTATGGCAGAGACAACAAGTTCTACAAGAGAGAACACAAACACAATTCTAAAGAAGACCTTTTCTTGTTAGAAAGCGGACAGTGCCCTTAGTCTCGGTACTGATATCCCTGCACTGTCTGAGGGCTCGGCCATACAGCTCAGAATCATCGCTGGGTGGTGAGGGACGCCCCTAATGGTACTCTTCTATACACATATACTGCCAGGGGGCGTAGCTGAGCACCCAGTGATGATGCCGAGAAGCAAGGCCGGCCCCTCTGACAGTGCAGAGATATTGGTACCAAAACAAATGGCACATTATGTATTTACATTTATCATTATCTGTGCAACCGTAGCAGATACTGGCAATGCTGATAGTGCACTGAATTCAGCACAATATCCGCGTTCCATCAATATATAACATGGCCGATGATCTAGGACAGGAAAGGTCCTCTTTAAAGAGGACCTTTCATGGTTTGGGGCACAGACAGTTCCATATACTGCTGGAAAGCCAACAGTGCGCTGAATTCAGTGCACTGTTGGCTTTCCCAATCTGTGCCCCGGGTAAAGAGCTAGTGGTCCCGGTACCGTAGCTCTTTACAGTCAGAAGGGCGTTCCTGACAGTCAGTCAGGTACGTCCTTCTTCACAGCAGCGCCTATCGCACTGTACTGTGTGAGTGGGGAGGAAAGCCCCCTCCCTCTGCTCACAGTGCTCGTCCATAGACGAGTATTATCAGGAGGGGAGGGGACGTTCCTCCCTGCTCACACTGTACAGCGTGATAGGCACTGCTGTTAAGAAGGACGTTCCTGACTGACTGTCAGGAATGCCCTTCTGACTGTAAAGCGCTACAGTACCGGCACCGATAGTTCTTTACCCAGGGCACAGATTGGGAAAGCCAACAGTGCGCTGAATTCAGCGCACTGTCAGCTTCCCAGCAGTATATAGAACTGCCTGTGCCCCAAACCAAAGGTCCTCTTTAAGCACATGGACATGACCCTAGTGGTTTTTACTGTCCACATTGCATTGGAATGTCATCCGCAAACACGGATCCGTAAAAATACTTGTATGATCCTCTACAATTGTCTGTTACGTAAATACGGCCAAGAATACGACCAGATACATCATTTACAATCCTTATATACGGCCACAAAAATGACAACCCCGTGGCCCGTAGAAATGTCCATGGTTTTATCTATAATCGTGGATGTAAACTATAGTCGGATGCAGGAGACCTTGAGCGTAACTAAACTTACAAACAACAGTAATAGACAGTAATGTGACAGTAATAGGTTTAATAATATACTTTATTAATTAATTTTGGTTCCTTTCTGTGAAATCCTGAACTATCACGAGTCAAATATTAAACTAAAGATAGAACTACATTGAAAACTATAGCAAAAATGTATGTATTGACTTCTAGAGATACAATATATAGCCAAGTTTCCAAAGCTAGTTCAGTGTATCAGTATTATTTAGGCAGATGTACATTATACAATAAACTACATTGGTAATTTAGTATCGTAGCTATGGAATTGTCTGGTACAGACTTGGCAGGCAAACAGACATAAAAGGAAATATGGTCACGCAAAAGAAGGAGTAAGATGTAGAGGTGGTTTCTAAAACGGTAACTTTCTAATCAATGCAGGGCCAGCGTTGGGGAAGGGGGGGCAAACTGGGCAATTGCCCAGGACCCCCTGTTCCAAAGGGGCCCCTCAAAGTTGCCACTTGTCTAGTAATCAACTTGGCAGCATCTTATGTGTTAGCGGTCTCGTGTGGGAGATGTAGCAGAGCTGAGCATGCTTGCCATGGAGGAGGACACAGGAGGAACGTAAGTATACAGTATGAACCTCTCCTGCCATGAAAGCATTGATTATGGTTTACACAAATACACATGTTGCTGCCCTGCAAACTCACGAGTCAATTATTATAAATAAAGCAGCCTTCATAGCTATGCCATAGTCACTACACCTCTGTATGAAAAACCTATGGAGTAAAATGAAGATCCCGTGCTCGTGACTATGATGGAGAAATGAAGATTTATTTATGCCCGTCTTATTACTATTAATAGTAGTTATTATATGGTTTGGAGAATGTCTTGTAGTTTTGCTGATAGGTGACATATTAAAGGGGTTGTCTGAGACTCAGGAAAAGTGTATACCGATGACCCATCCACATCAATATCAGATCAGTCGGAAGCGGACATCTGGACCCTGCACCGATCAGCTTCTGTTTACAAGATTCTGCTCCTATTCATGCCAATGGTAGCAGAGCTGAAGTTTTCCAAGGTCACAATGCAGTGCATGGAGCTCCATATACTGCATATAGCTTCCTTGTATATGTCTATTGCTAGGTTCACAATAGCATTCAGGCTTCCGTTCTTTGGGTTGGCTTAGGGACCCAAAAATCGGAAACCCTATCTGCTTAAAATGAGGTTACTTGCGGAGACCAGCGAAGCCCATAGACTATAAGGGTGCCCGCATGGGTATCTGCCCGTCATTTTATATTAAAATCCACCTATTTTAAGCAAAAAGTGGGATGGAGTACCCAAACGCTAGTGTGTACCAACTCTAACAGTGGCTGAAACCGCCGATTGGTGTGAGATCCGGGTGTCATACCCCGACCAATCTGATACTCCTAAGTGATGATCTATTTTGTGAATAGGTCTCAGACCCCTTTAACCATATAAAATTCTGGGCAAAACTGCCCACAAGAATTTGTAACTTGCATCCATATCCTTCCTATTATTATTATTCACACGAGTCCAAGTATGTCCGTCTTATGACGCTGACTCCTACCGCCCAAGCATAAACACTAACCAGGAGAAGGGTGTCAGGATCCCTGCGCCATCTCATCTGTTCCACTGACATGAGTATGTTGTTGGTGAAATATTTGAGCAGTTTGGGCCCCACTTTTATTTTTACCCAGGGCCACACTATATGTAAGACCAGCCCTGAATCCCTTTGGTTCTCATGCACATTTTAAATTGCTGTGACCCTGGGGGTGTATTCCTGGACAACGTCTTTAACGCTAAGGCCCCACATAGGTGTAAATGTGTTGGAAAAGCGGTGTGAGGGGAACAAGTCCACCAAATGTTGCAAATTCTGGTGCAAAACTGCTGAGTCTATCTTAATTCTTATCATACATTTTATGCCAGAAACTGGAGTACCATATATAATAAATCTGCCCCATTGATTCCATCTATATATATAAAACTCAAAATCTGTAGTAGCCCGCTCTATACAAATCCACAGATCTCACCCGATTTGGCTGAAATTTGGCACGCCCCCTCTCCACCCACAGGAGCAGAATACTGCGCACATTACATCTTGCTAGTGTCCCCCCGTCATGAGATTGGGGCCCCTAAATCTAGGCCCTATAGATATAAAGGGGAAAAGTGAAAGTGCTGAGGGGAAAACAACAGTTGTGACTGACAGGGACGGATTATAGAGATGGCGCCAAAGAGTTGCTGGTACAGGGGCCGCACCACCACACACAACACACAAACACCATATAAACATCACACAGACACCAACCCTCAAATACAACACCATACAAATGCCACAACACATAACACAAACACCAGAGCACTCTATACAAACACTACACATACCCCACAAATACCACAACCCCACCCCATATATACCACACACACTCGCAAAGACACTCACATGGATCACACGCGCACATACACGCATACATATACACGGACCAAACACGTACATGCACAGACACATACATACACATTGATCACATATGTGCATGCACACATGCATACATACATATGGATCACACACATGTACATGCACGCATGCACTGACAAAACATGTCTGGTATCCTTAGTGACTGCTTACACACTGCAGTATTTTTCACGGGCCTCCAGGCCATGGATTTGGCGGTTCCATAGACCTCTTTGTGCACAAAGCTATGAATTTTGCAGGCTCCATAGAAGTCTATGGAGATGTAGAATCCATGGCCTGGAGACTGTAGTGTTACTGTAGTGTGCAAGCAGCCTTACTGAGCAGTAATATTGGTCAGGTGAAAATTGCCTGATAGTAAGATTGTCATTATTGCTTATTATACAGGAGCTTTCATCACTGAAGCTGTACAATAGATAGTTGTGTAACTGGAAACCAGTTTTACTCTTTTGTCCATGATCTACTTATAAATTACACTGGAGGGAGGGGGGAAGGGTTGCACTATATTGTTAATTGGGTGTAAATCAAAAAATAGTTGTAATAGTTTATACTACATAATATGTATTGAATATATAAAATCAATAAAAACGTTGAAATGAAAATAAGTTGTTCACATCAATGTTACGACAAATTAGTAAAATTCCAAAATAATACAAATTTAAAGTGGAAAAAAGATTTACTGTAGCTCTGAAAATATCACTTTTAGTGTGACACTGAAATGTTACTTTAGCATAACCAACAATATAACATATTTTACGCGAGCGAAGCCGCGGGTATTGTGCTAACAATGGTATATAATAAATCCACTCCCTCCAAATAGGGATATAGTATGTATGCATGACCTAGGCCGGACAGTGCCTGCGTCCCTAGAGCTGGATAGGGCTGATAAAGGAAGAGTCAGGGCTCGTTCACATCTGCGTTGTCCTCTCCGTTCTGCAGGTTTCCGTTTCCTGCATAAAACAGAGCAGGAGACGGAAACCTGCAGGACTCTTCCATACTCATTCATTTGAATGGGTGAGAAAGCGGTCCGGCCGTGAGCGGCGGTGAGCGTTTTGCGCTCTCCGCCACGAAACCGGGTTTTTTAATCCGGACACAGAGTCAGACATGCAGTACCCTGTGTCCGGATTAAAAAATCCGGTTTGGCGGCGGAGAGCATAAAATGCTCACCGCCGCTCATGGCCAGACCCGGTGTGTGCTTTCCGTCTTCTGGCATGCAGAAGACGGAAAGCACAGAATGGAGAGTAGAATGCAGGTGTGAACCTAGAGTAAGCAATCCAAATAGGAAGTATCTTGCCTGGACACACCATCTTATTATCTGCAAAAACAGCCCAGTGTAAATACTGGGCAAGTGGTTTACAATCCTGGTGATAACCTTCCTGGAGGTCACCCTTGGTCTGACACACTTGTGTCACCTCTACGCTACCTTTGTTTTTTTTTTACTGTTCAAAGACTCAATTTCACTTCTATCTAAAAATGAATTGGGCTGTACAGTGACATGTAATATCCGTATAGCTCTGTGTGCCACCATATGGTGCTGTATGTATGAGATGAGCAAAACTCTGTACATATGGCATCCAATGAAATATGGAATTCAACAGCATGGCACCCAATGGAATACAGAATACAACAGCATGGCATCCAATGGAATACGGAATACAACAGCATGGCATCCAATGGAATACAGAATACAACAGCATGGCATCCAATGGAATACGGAATACAACAGCATGGCATCCAATGGAATACAGAATACAACAGCATGGCATCCAATGGAATACGGAATACAACAGCATGGCATCCAATGGAATACAGAATACAACAGCATGGCATCCAATGGAATACGGAATACAACAGCATGGCATCCAATGGAATACAGAATACAACAGCATGGCATCCAAAGGAATACGGAATACAACAGCATGGCATCCAATGGAATACGGAATACAACAGAATGGCATCCAATGGAATACAGAATACAACAGCATGGCATCCAATGGAATACGGAATACAACAGCATGGCATCCAAAGGAATACGGAATACAACAGCATGACATCCAATGGAATACGGAATACAACAGCATGGAATCCAAAGGAATACAACAGCATGGCATCCAATGGAATACGGAATACAACAGCATGGCATCCAACGGAATACGGAATACAACAGCATGGCATCCAATGGAATACAGGATACAACAGCATGGCATCCAAAGGAATACAACAGCATGGCATCCAATGGAATATGGAATACAACAGCATGGCATCCAAAGGAATACAACAGCATGGCATCCAATGGAATACGGAATACAACAGCATGGCATCCAACGGAATACGGAATACAACAGCATGGCATCCAATGGAATACAGGATACAACAGCATGGCATCCAATGGAATACGGAATACAACAGCATGGCATCCAATGGAATATGGAATACAACAGCATGGCATCCAAAGGAATACAACAGCATGGCATCCAATGGAATACGGAATACAACAGCATGGCATCCAATGGAATACGGAATACAACAGCATGGCATCCAATGGAATACAGAATACAACAGCATGGCATCCAAAGGAATACGGAATACAACAGCATGGCATCCAATGGAATACGGAATACAACAGCATGGCATCCAATGGAATACAGAATACAACAGCATGGCATCCAAAGGAATACGGAATACAACAGAATGGCATCCAATGGAATACAGAACACAACAGCATGGCATCCAATGGAATACGGAATACAACAGCATGGCATCCAAAGGAATACAACAGCATGGCATCCAATGGAATATGGAATACAACAGCATGGCATCCAATGGAATACAGAATACAACAGCATGGCATTCAATGGAATATGGAATACAACAGCATGGCATCCAATGGAATACAGAATACAACAGCATGGCATCCAATGGAATACAGGATACAACAGCATGGCATCCAAAGGAATACGGAATACAACAGCATGGCATCCAATGGAATACGGAATACAACAGAATGGCATCCAATGGAATACAGGATACAACAGCATGGCATCCAATGGAATATGGAATACAACAGCATGGCATCCAATGGAATACAGAATACAACAGTATGGCATCCAAAGGAATACAGGATACAACAGTATGGCATCCAAAGGAATACAGAATACAACAGCATGGCATCCAAAGGAATACAACAGCATGGCATCCAATGGAATACAGAATACAACAGCATGGCATCCAATGGAATACGGAATACAACAGGATGGCATCCAATGGAATACGGAATACAACAGCATGGCATCCAATGGAATACGGAATATGGAATAGAACAGCATGGCATCCAATGGAATACAGGATACAACAGCATGGCATCCAAAGGAATACGGAATACAACAGCATGGCATCCAATGGAATACGGAATACAACAGCATGGCATCCAAAGGAATACAGAATACAACAGCATGGCATCCAATGGAATACGGAATACAACAGCATGGCATCCAAAGGAATACGGAATACAACAGCATGGCATCCAATGGAATACGGAATACAACAGCATGGCATCCAAAGGAATACAACAGCATGGCATCCAATGGAATACAGGATACAACAGCATGGCATCCAATGGAATACGGAATACAACAGAATGGCATCCAATGGAATACGGAATACAACAGAATGGCATCCAATGGAATACGGAATACAACAGCATGGCATCCAATGGAATACGGAATACAACAGCATGGCATCCAATGGAATACGGAATACAACAGCATGGCATCCAATGGAATACGGAATACAACAGCATGGCATCCAATGGAATACGGAATACAACAGCATGGCATCCAAAGGAAACGGAATACAAAAAAAAAAAAAAAAAAAGCCTACAAATGTCTTACGCATCTTTATTATGACTTTGTGCAACATGGAGCTGTAATACATATGCATAAAGTCGTTGCGTTCATCATGTACACAGCCTAATATACAGAACCATAACACTGCACCCATACTGAACAACTGTATCTCTGAATTCATATGTGGCGTTTACACTTGCGCCACCGTCTGCCCTTTGGTTTTGTGAACGCCCCCATAAAATGCGCACACAGAGGATTTCCATGTGCCATTCAATATAGGACGTCATTCACTCCTGCATTTTTCATTGAACTTTTTTTTTTTTGGCCCACAGTGCATCAAAATAAATGGATGTCTGAATAAAGACATTGAAATGAATGGATGTATCGGCACTCTGAAAACTGCACCAGAAATGTGTAGGTGTGAATATAATCTTACAGAGGTTATCTTACCTGAAGGCATCTAGGGTGAATTCAGCCAATCCTGCAGACTCCATACATACAGCCAGTGGCGTAACTACCGGGTTACAGGGTTACTGCGGTTTTTTTTCTTTTCTTAATAGGCCGTTACTGGCTGGAGTTAGGGCCCCTTCACACGGCGTAAGAGCTCGGCTCATTCCGAGCCGTACACGCGAGCGCTTCTAAACACTTCCCATTCACTTCAATGGGAGCGCTCGTAAAGCCGGCTCGGAATGTGAAGGGGCCCTTACCCCAGCCAGTAACGGGCCCTATTTACTTACCGATCCTGGCAGGATCCATTCATCTCTATTGAACTTCCAGAGATGGCGGAGTACAATGTTTTGCGAACGCCTGCAGTCTGATCGAAGTGAATGGAGCAGCTGTACATGACCCCGTTCTCATGATGGTCAGGGGTCCTAGCAATTGAACTCACCATTGATCAGTATATAGTGCCTTATTTTATTTGGAATATCCCTTTAAAAGTGAATGGGGCTGGACACAACCTTAACACAACCGCAACAGGTGTGTCAATATTTTCAGAAAAAAGCAGCCTAATTTTTATTTTTTTAATCCTGGACACCTCTTCAACAAGATATACAATACAGAATATTCTATACATGTACTGCATGTAATATTGCATATAAAATGAAATATAGGCACAACACACCTAAGTACAAATAAAACATGGCTGTAGGGTACGCTTCTATATTTACCTTGCCGGAGCTGATAGAAGATATGAGGGGCAGTCATTTTTTTAGAATTTTTCTTTTCTTGAAAAGAAACTGTTCTAAGACTCTTGCCCAGCAGAGGGCAGTACGATCTCACACTTGCAAGCCCTTGTCATAGATTTCTGGTTTTACAGCCCTCACCATAAGGTGCTGTGTGACTTATTTCGTTTTAAACAACACCCTGTCCCTAACTAATGGCACACACATAAATCTGAGGATGGCTTATAGAAGGAAATCTGCATGCGGCCGTGCCAAAAGGACAATCTGTTACTTGCTAAGCCCAAGCAATTTAATAGATGTTTGCAGAATAACTTGAATTTCGCCCCATTTGTGGTGTCATGTTCGAAATGTTGCATTGATTTGCGGCCAAGCGTTGTGTTCTGCGAAGCGCAATGAAACATATTAAACAACGTTTCGACCTTCCCGCTACTTAGAATGCAGAAAATGTGAATTCGCTTGGACGGGGATTGATTGGCGTTTGCAATGTTTGGTGCATACAAATTGCATCTGGTCGTTGCTCCTTATTAGATCAAAACAATAGCAGGAGACGTGACCTTCGTGTCTGTGCTCGCCAAAAAAACCTGAATGCGTGTACCTTGGATCCCCCATTGCAGTCATTTAATGGGGACTTTAACTCTCTGCCGACATGACACTTACTGTATATTCCCTATGTAACTAGAACTCTGCAGCATCTTCCATTAGAATCATGAATATATCCTTCCTTCTGTTATTCCTCCTGGAAATGGGACTATATTAGAAAAAGTTGAAGTATGGCGTTACCTTTCTCCTTGTGCAGCCCTAATAGATCACCGTGTAGGGATTCACCCCTTTGGCAAAACAAATGGTAACGCTCAGTTGTCCATTTATTCATACTTTTCCAGGAGGAGCAACCAAGGAATGATATAATGCAGCATTCTGTACAGTTGTAAGGAAAGATCCGCCATGCTTGTTTCACGAGAAGTGCAAACCTCGACTGACCCCCTCCTACGCATTCCTGCGCGCTCTATTATGCCCCATAGTGGCCCCTGCACACAGTATTATCCCCCATAGTAGCCCCTACACACAGTATTATCCCCCATAGTGGCCCCTGCACACAGTATTATGTCCCTTAGTAGCCCCTGCACACAGTATTATCCCCCATAGTGGCCCCTGCACACAGTATTATCCCCCATAGTGGCCCCTGAACACAGTATTATCCCCCATAGTGGCCCCTGAACACAGTATTATCCCCCATAGTGGCCCCTGCACGCAGTATTATCCCCCATAGTGGCCCCTGCACACAGTATTATCCCCCATAGTGGCCCCTGCACACAGTATTATCCCCCATAGTGGTCCCTGCACACAGTATTATGTCCCATAGTGGCCCCTGCACACAGTATTATGCCCCATAGTGTACCCTGCACACAGTATTAATCCCCATAGTGGCCCCTGCACACAGTATTATGTCCCATAGTGGCCCCTGCACACAGTATTATCCCCCATAGTGGCCCCAGTACACAGTATTATGTCCCATAGTGTACCCTGCACACAGTATTAATCCCCATAGTGGCCCCTGCACACAGTATTATCCCCCATAGTGGCCCCTGCACACACTATTATCCTCCATAGTGGCCCCTGCACACAGTATTATCCTCCATAGTGGATCCTGCACACAGTATTATCCCCATAGTGGCCCCTGCACACAGTATTATCCCCCATAGTCCGAAAAGACCCCCGATATAATGATAGCAGTGGTAGTGGCCGTCACCGGGCCCCTAATGTCCCGAGCCCTGTGGCAGCTGCTTCTGCTGCTATGGCAGTAGTTACGCCACTGGCTGCAGGGTTACTTGGGGAGAGGTAGTTGGTGAGGAAGCCATAGAAGAAAAACTCCAACACTTTAGGGAGAATAAGGATTAGGAGAAGGTGGTGCAGTGACTGCTAGAGGGAGCCATATTACTACAGAAACAAATATATTGCATACAGCGTCTATATACTCATAGGAAATTGTACCTGCTAGACTCACACTAGAGCTGGCCACACTTTAGATTTTAGGTGGCTGTAATGTGGCCATCTGATCAAGGTTGAAATTGTTCATACAGCTCCGCAGCCCTGCTACAAATGTTGGCAAGTAAGCGCTAGTCTTTGGTGCAGACCCAGGGTGGTCCTAGTAACCCACTGTGTACGGGATCCTGGCAAGCAGTATACATTGCACATGCAATATATCATCTGTCCTACCCCAGTCCCTGAACCCAAATAATTGGCAGCACCATCCAGAATACTCTGCAAATATGGAGCTATTTGAAGCAACAAGCGCCCCCCATCTTCTTACATCCCAGGGAACGTAACATGCATTTTGCTCCCCTATCACCGCAATGCGGACAGTATAGGAAATCTGATTATCCTATAAATTATTAAGCAAACTAGAAGCCAAACGCCATCAATTCGACGATTAGTCAGCCCAAAGCCCTACTTCATTTCCAAACTCCTACCATAACTTTCCTGGAATGTACGCTCTGCGTCCCCGCTCGCGTTTACAAATGTGCGCTCTGTGACAATCGACTCGTAGACCGGCTGCTTAAGAATGCAAAGAACCAAATTAGGAAACTTTACATTCCAGATCTGATTCTCCTTCTTTCTTCTTTGGATTGGATGGGACGTCTTCTTTTTGTTTTATGCTAAATTGACTCCATTAATGGTCTCTTATTTTATAATTAATTTGTTTATTCTGCTGAGAAACTTCCTGACTCTCCAAAAATGTTCCAAATGAGGCGTAGCATCGGCGCCCTCCTAACAAAACAATATGCGCTGCCCTAGGAGATTGCTAATGAAGTGCACTCTGGCTCTGACACCATGTTACCCGTCTGGAATAGGATCCTGATAATGAAAAGATGTAATAGGAGAAAGAAACGTATGCCAGGGAAAGAACGAGCCGTACCAGGGGTACTGTACTTGGTATGGAGCTTAAAGGGGTCCTCCAGGCATTACAATTGATGACCTTTATTTGGGATATGTCGTCAACTGAAGACTGGTGGGGGTCAGACACTTGGGACCAGTATTGGATAAGTATTACTGAACTTGCTAAGCACAGTACCATACGTTTGTATAGCAGCTGCACTTGGTATCGTGGCTCAGCCCCTTTCACTTGAATAGGACTGAGCTGCAAACAACATACATGACCGATGAATATGAATTGAAATTGACGCTCCGAGACCTTCAGCTGACCCCCAGGGGGTCTCTGATGAGGATTGATAACTAGGGTTGAGCCTATCGTGACTTTTCAGGATCGATTTTGAAATTCGATTTCCGATCATTTTTCATTCGAACCCGATCTCAATCCCAATTCCGATCCCAATGCAAGTCAATGGAATTTTTTTACTAATCAGAGATCGGATTTTAAAAACAATCCTATTCACTATACAGCATGGAATCTAACAATTGAACGCTTTAATTGTTAGAATCCGCGCTGTGTAGTGATTTTTTTTTTATTAATCCTCTGGCTACTTAGTCCCCCCTGGTGTCCACTTACCTGCAGAGATGGCTGCTTCGGTGCCTTTTTCGCCTCGCTGCCCCCGCCTCACTTAGGAGAGTGTGGGTGGGTACAGGGCGGGGAGAAGTCACGTCACGTCTCCCCTCCCAGTACCCACCCACATTCTTCAAGCCACAAGCCCCGCCTTCTTCCTAGCTCTTTAACACTAACCTGGGAGGCGGGGACAGCGAGGCGAAGAAGAACGAGGGCACCGGACCAGCCATCTCTGCAAGTAAGTAGCTACTAGAGATGATAGCTAGTCTCCCATTAGAATGAATGGACGCAGCTGGCGCGCAGGGGGTTAAGGCTGTGTGCCGGCTGCTTCCATTCATTCCTATGGAACCGCAGCGAGCCTTCACACTGAGTATACACTCAGCGTATACTCAGTGTGAAGGCTAAAATTGTTAGCTTTTCTCACAATGCTTGGCCAGTAGCAAAGCATTGTGGGAAATAATCATCAATCTCGATCCCACCTAAAAAGATCGTGTTTGGAATTCCCAAAATGTTCTCGATCGTCGATCGGAATCCAATCTTTTCCAAACAAGATCGCTCAATCCTATTGATAACCGGTCTTGACAATTAATAAGTAAAAAACAAACCGCAGCGCACTGTAAAGTGAATCGGATTCTGGTTAATCCCGTCCACACATTGGGAAAAAAAATCTGCAGCGGAAAAGCGTCGTTTTCCAAAACAGCAAGTCACTTATAGCTATAGAAACCGCTCAATATATATATAATGGGGTCCGTGTGTTTTCCACACGTTCTCCAGACAGAACATGCAGAGAAAAAAGTGAATCATGAAGTACTTTCCTCTCCGCGTGACTCGTGCGGACACCATGCAGAACACACACGGACCCCATTATAGTCTATGGGGTCCGCGTGCATTTCAATGCGTTCGGTATTCCGTTCAGGGGTGTCCCCAAGCAAACGGAATACCGAATGCAGATGTGAACAGGGCCTGAGCGCCTCCTAGGTGATTGGATGCATTACTACAACTCCTACAAGCTCCAGTCACTTCTGTGGGAGTCCTAAGGACAACAACACAAGTATCCTGCTGGGAGTTGTAGTGCCACAACAGCTGAGATGCTGAAGGTAGCTGAGCCCTGTGTTATCACTGCTTCAGTGACTGGGGCATCTGATTGGCTGGGGTTTCCCCTCATATGAGTCCTGATTGGCTGGGGCTTCCCCTCATCCGAGTCCTGATTGGTTATGGCCTCTCTTCAGATGAATCTGATTGGCTAATGGCCTCTCCTCAGATGAAGCTCCATCCTGACAGGATTTCTCCTCAGACTTCACCTACAGACAAGTCCCAGGTACAGCAGAGGGTTCTGTGGAGATTTTACCACAAAATTGCTCCAAATCTTTCCTAATTCACTACATAGAGTCAGTGAGTGTGTAGGAGTATATATATAGGGTCAGGTCTTGTCCAGTATCCAGGACATCTGTATTTCTAGTCAGACAGAACTGCTGAGAGACTTTCCTGTATATTCCTGACTGAGAATCGTCTCTTCTAATATAAATGGTCAGTTTTTCTATGTTATGAGGTAAATACTGTGTGAATTCTGTCCTATACAGGCGGCTAGGCCCCGGCCATATGTCTCAGACTCCAAGGAAAGGGGGTGAGAAGATGTGACTATGTCTGTGAGGAAAGTTATCCCCAAAAAGGGTTAAAGTCCTGGACATGAGGCGTCCTCTGTTAATACGGCGGCCGAGGGTTTACGCCATTATTGGTTCACCCCATAGAAACCCCTCAGATATTCGGCAGAGCTCGGTTACGTCACCTGTGAGGTGAATGAAGTGACGGCCATAGATAAATGAACATCATTATTACATTGTGTCCTTTAGGGCTCGTTCACACGGGGCCAGTGGGGCGGAATTCGGATACGAAATTCGCCTCCATACAATAGTGGTCTACGTAGGCCGCTAGCGTTCGTTTTTCCGCTAGCGGTTTTGTGCCGCTATCGGAAAGAAGAAGCAACATGACCTTTCTTGAGGTGGATTACGCCTCAGAAAATCAATGCAAGTGAATGAGAGGCGGAAAACCGCTAGGGTTTTTTTTTGCCAAAAACCGCAACGTGGTTTCTGGCAAAAACTGCCTCAAAAAAACGCCAGGCGTTTTATCAAGGTCTATTAACTGCTGGAGGGAAAAACCGCCTGGCGGTTTTTTGATGATGTTTTTGCAAAAACCGCTCCAAAAACCGTCTCCTAATTCCTGAAGCAGTTTTTTTCAGGACCAAAATCCGCCACCCCCTATTCACATGTGAACTAGCCCTTAGAGTAGTGGTCTCCCAGGGCTCAGGACCATGAGTGACTGCTACCTATGCGTTACCTATAGATACACCCCTGGAAATGAGAAAGATAATCGGGGTTAGTGGGGTGAGGGTAACCTGCGGGGCCCCTTGGCTTAGGAGCCAGGTCATAGCCTCAACCACTGCAACCTAAATAGTGATACCAGTGGCGTATGGACCCCCCAAGCTGCTGGGACCCCAACATATCACATACTCATGATCCATTCTGTAGATAGGTCATCACTATGAAATAAGGATTTGGGATCGGCAAACCCCTTTAATTGTTGACATAATGACTTTGATGTTACTATTATACAAGCCTGCTCTGTTTTATGGAAAAATCGCATCAGTATCTCTTATTTTTTCATGGCCATTTAGTGATCCTTACTACTTTTGGCTAACCTATATAAAAATGGACCTTTAGATCAATATTAAAATGAAGAGAATTAATTGGAGTTATTTTTATAGACTATATTAACATTCCCTGAACATCCTTGTACCAATAAATGCTCTGTGTTCGTTCACTCTTACATGAATTAGTAGCATTTCAATTAACTGCTACAGTCAAGGTTTGCATCTTAATAAATTAGACTTTGGTAGAGAAAATGCAGAAAATTAGATGTTGCCTTATCTTCTGCCTCCTCAGCCTCGGGCCACTCGACCTGTGTGAATAAGAAATAAGCCACAGACCTGTCTTTACGTGCCAAATCTAAATGATGATGTCCTCTGACCACATTTGCATCATACAAGTTTACTGTGTGTTGCAGGGCCTCAGCGGTCATGTGAATTTACAGCACATCGTTGCTTCAGCAAAGCAAACAAAGTGAAGTGGGGACTACACGAGCATCGGTGCTGGAGTGACAGGGGATGAAACAGGTGAGTAATGGATACACACAACACACTATAGGCGGCTTTTTTTTCTATAGGATCCCCCATACGATCACATGGGACTAAAACACTACAAAATTTGTGTTGCAAATTTGCACCATATCTGCAGTGACAAAAACCAAACCAGTTTTTGTTGTTGAAGTGATAGCTATCGCAGAAAATCTGCAGTGTTTCAGTCCAGTTCAGAACTGCAAGGAAAAAAATGTCTGCACCAAATTTCCCATTTGCCAGAAAGATGATGCAAAATATAAAGGGGAAAGAATTCCTCAATGTATAAACCAGCCATGCGCTCCCTCGGTGTAGACAAATATTGATACACGGATATGTAGACAAGAGAAGATTTATTGTAAAAGATCTTTATACATTGAGGAATTCTTTCCCCATTATATTTTGCATCATATATTCCGACCCAAGAGTCGTCACCGGTGGACGCTGCTATTATACTCGGTCAATATTCTTATTTTGCGCCCTGCCAGGCACAACAAGAGCTCTACTTGAATTGGAATTTCCTGAGGTTTCAAGGTCTCCTAATAAGCACGGCCATACTTGATCAATTGCGTTATAGATTTGCCAAAAATAGAAATGCAACCAAAAAGGTGTGTGAGGCTAAAGCCCCACAATGCGCAAACACAGCTCTTTTTTTAAACAGATTTTGCTGTGTTTTTTTAAGCCAAAGCCAGGAGTGGATTGAGCAGAAAGGAGAAGTATAAGAACTTCCTATATATTTCCCATTCCTTTTCTAGCCATTCTTGGCTTTGGCTCAAAAAAATGCAGCAAAATCTGCAACACAAAAGCTGTGTTTGCGCATCATGGGTCCTCAGCCTAAGGCTAAAGCCGTTGCAGAAACACAGGTTTTTTTCTAGCCATTCTTGGCTTTGGCTCAAAAAACCGCAAGAAAATCTGCAACAAAAAAAGCTGTGCTTTCACGACGTGGGGCCTTAGCCTAAAGCTGAGGCTCCACGTTGCAAAATCGCAGCTTTTTGCTTGCATATTTTGCTGTGGTTTTTTGAGCCAAAGCCAAGAATGGCTACAAAAGGAATGGGAAATATTCAGGAAGTTTTTATACTCCTGCCTCTGCTTAATCCACTCCTGGCTTTGGCTCAAAAAAATGCAACAAAATCTGCAACAAAAAAAGCTGTGTTTCCGCAACGTGGGACCTCAGCCTTAAAAGCACTTTTAGGCCGGGGCCCCATGTGGCATAAAAAAAAAAAAACTTGAGTTTTACAGTCACTGTGTAGTGGACGGGATTCTAGCGAATCCCATCCCTACAGTGCGGGAAAATACGTTGTGGATACGCAATTACCAAAACAGTCTCAGGCTAAGGCCCCACACACCGGAAACGCCCCGCTAAAGGGCTGCGTTCACGCCACGGTTGTCCCACAGCGCTTTGAACAGAAAGTTAACAGAGTTTTCCTCCGCGGACTTTCTGTTACCATTATATCTACAGGAAAGCCGCCGGCGTTTCCATAGATATCATTGACATGCTGTGATTTCCAAAACCGTGCCGGTTTTGGAAATTGCAGCGTATCCACGCTGTGGTTTTAAACGCAAAGTGGGCATGGGATTCGCATAAATCCCATCCACTTTGCAGTTACTGTATAACTCATACTGTGTAACTACTTTTTCGCGCAGCGTTTCCGGTCCCGGCTTCAGGGTTCATTCATACAGAGGAAAATGGTGAGGAATTTGGTGTGTAATTTCAGCGCTGAAAAAAAAGCCTCCAATTGACTTCAAGGGGTTCCTTTTTCTGCTAGCAATGGGAGGCTTTTTTTTCAGCGCTGAAATTACACACCAAATTCCTCACCATTTTCCTCCGTGTGAATGGATCCTTAGATTGGAAATTGCAGCAAGTCAATTATACCTAGGGAAACTGCTGGTTCCCTTTCTGTGAAAAGTGATGTGTTGCCGCCATGGTTTTTCCCGCTGTGAGACACTACGTGGGGCCTTAGCCCTATGTCGTAAACCCATACTGCAAGTCAATATTTGTAACTTTTATGTAGCATGAGGGTGAAATATTTAATATAGAAAAATCTCAATGACACTCTAAAAAGCAGCAATTCCACACAGAAAATCTGCATTGTTTCATTCACACCAGGAAAAAAAAAAAAGTCTGCACCAATTATCCCATACACCCAAAATGCAACTAAAACCTGTGTTAAAAACACCATTACACAAAACACTTGAAACACATGGCGCTGTGTATGTAGGAGACATACAGGGAGCTTGTAGCTAAAATGATGCCTGTTCCCTACTGACGCCTCATTGCTTTTATACGGCAGATCTCCCTCAGTAATTAGACGTTGGTACGGGTCATAATCCCACAGCTGCAGCTCCATTATTACAGCACTCTTCAGGATCCAGATGTCCAAATTTATCTGAAGAAAATGTAGTCTTAAGTTTTGAAATGGAAAATATTTGCTGAGCAAGCCCATTCAGTCAGCCAACGATAGCCATAGAGAACAGTAATGGCTTTATAATCTATTGGCTGCACAAAATTTGCATAACAGAGGGGATTGGGGTTGGTGCCCAGGTCATATTATTTCTCTATAGTCAGCGTTACTCAACCAGCGGCTCTCCATCTGCTGAAAAAACAACCACTCTCATATCCTATTGCAGTACTGTTATATTACTATAAAAAAAAATGCAAAAAACAACTACCTAGAGAAGACCACCCAAAAACACCGTCATTGTACAGTATGTAAAATATTGCCCTGGATAGAGGGTTGGCTTTCTCAAAGAACGGGCCCGGAGAATGCAGGTCCAATGCTGTAGGGTCCTGTTTTGTTTGTTTTTTTCAGGGTTTTTTTTTTCTCTTGACATGGGAGATGTTTTTTGAACTAAAAGCCCAGAATGTAACATTTACTCAATAATTTATCTTGTGCTATTATCATAAAATATCAGACTTAAAAGGTTGCAAAACACAAGAATCTCATTCTGGAAAACATTACAATGGTAATGCACTAATGCTGTACTCTGCAGAGCCTTGTCTTGTCATCTTCTAAAATTGGATGGCTTTTAAGGCTCTTACAAAACCGGCGTGTACTTCATAGTGTCATCTTGGGACAATGATGAGGAAAAAGGGAACACGATCCAATCTCATATTGAAAGATAAGGCCATTTTTCATTATAGTCAGGCAGGTTTATGGACTATTCTGATTCCCCTTTGATCTGTTGACTGGATGGAAACTAGGCAAAACGTATCGAGCTGCAGAAGACCGCTGCATCAGATGTCCACATCAAACTCACTTAATTCTAAGTAAAATGGTTAAATGGTAACTTGCTGATCAGTGGGTGTCCCGTATGCTGCTCCATTCATTTGAATTGGTAAGTTCAGAGATAGCTGATTTCTCAGTTGGAGGGGTCCCACTGTCGGACATGCAGGACTGTGTGTCCGGTTAAAAAAAAAACGGTTTCGCCATGGAGAAGCAGAAGATGCACATAGGCGGTCACTTTGCAAACCAAGTGAATGGGTTTGCAAACTGAGCACTGGGTCCAGTTTCTCAGAGCAAAGATGGAAACCCGCCGGATTGGCTAATGCGGAAATCGGGCGCAGGTGTGAACCCGCCCTAATTCCTGGGGTTCTTGAACAGTTGTCAGTCTGATTTTTATTCCCTTAAATTTTCTGCCTTCATATGATATTATGACTCTTTTTTCTCTGTCCCAGTCTGCACAGCAAAGCAGAAAAATGTGCTGCAGAAGAATATGAAAATCATCCTGTTCTGTGAATAGATTAAGATTTTTATATGAAAAAAATGCTAAAAAAAAAAAACAAAACAAAAAAAATCACGAACACAACTTAACTTAAAGGGGTTGGCCACTAGACCAATATTGGGAAACCATGGTTATTGTTTGTTCAATAAAAAGTTGTACAGTTCTCCAATTTACTTTCTGCATCAATTCCTCACAGTTTTCTTGATCTCTGCTTGGATACAATGGATACCACCATGAATGCAGGGACTTTCTATGGTCTTAAACAGCCATGATTTTCTTTATTGTGGACAAATCTTCTCATGCATGCTCTGTCCTTGGCTGAATAGAAAGTTTCTGCGTTCATGGTCATATCCATTGGCAACCGATCAAGACGGACTGTCAGCGCTAAAATGGTTAGAGGAAATCTGTATAAATCTGCAAAACGTTCAAGTTATATTTGTAGAAATGTTTCACTTTTAATTGTCTACCAAATTAAAGGGGTATTGACATGAACATAACCATATTTAAAGAGGACATTTCGTGTCCTCTGAGATGGGCAGTATTAGATAATGCTAGAAAGCTGAATTTTGCAAACTGTCATCTTTTCTGTTGTTTGCCCAAGTTCTGTCAAAAAGCAGCTCTGTGTTCCTCACAGCTCAGTGATGATGCTAGACTCTCACTTCCACCCTTCTGACAGAGGATAGATGTCGGTTCCAGTATAATACCGCCCATCTTCGAGGATACAAAGGGTCCTTTTAAGCTCCATTGGCGCACCAAAGTATCAGAGGGTCAGTTCTTTATGTGGCCCTATGCTTAAAAGGGTTTTCCGAGCAAATCATTTAAAAAAAAAAAAAAAAAAAAAAGGTTTGTTTGTGCTAATAATGGGTTAATAAATGCACCCATATACCCTTAGCTGTGTCTAGAGTGATATCTGAGTGTCTCTGGGAGCGCCTGGCATTTTGTGCATTTGTTTGCAAGGTTCAGCTTCCTGCTATGTACAGTAGCTTCCACACGACCTCACTCCTTCCCCTTCCTTTCTTCTTCCCTCCCATACACCCACCTCCCTACCTCTCAAGCTATCCCGCCCACTACTAGCCCTTCCCATCCAACTCAGCCCACCCCCGACCCCATTATACTGACCATAAATTCTGCTGTAATTTTAAATGATAGAAGTTGTTCCATTGTGACACATTTCCTCTGCCGGTCTCAAGACTAGGTGTCCTGTAGCTTTTTGTTAGAATGGAGTGAAGAACGAACAAGTCCTTTGCCTTCTGTCTGCTACAGAACTTGGAGCCAAGATCCTGACTCCCGGCATTATAGTCCTCTATATTGGTAGGAGGCCCTGCTTCTCTGTGTCTCAGTATAGGGCAGTAGAGACCAGTTCGTATTTCCCAGACCAAATCCATGCGTATGAAGCCGACTTAAGGGGGCCATTGAAAGTTGGAAAAACTTGTGGATAGTTTAGCTGAGCCATTCCTTTACATACACACACAAAATATTGATGCCCTCCCACAGTACTGTTTTGCTAGTAAGAGTTAATATAAAAGTACTATATACAGTTTGGATGTAACAGTTTAGCCTTTTTTTTACTTTGATTGCAACTTGCACTCTAAAGTCTGATTTCCACTAGAAACAACTGTTTCATAATTCAATAACATGAAGAATCAGCTCAATATGGATGAGTTTTCTCAGCGGCACGCTTTCTCAGTTCTGTTTTTCTGACATTTTCGTGATTTCTGCCCTAGGTAGCACCGAAATCAAAAGCTTCTGTTCACATGGAGCGCGTCGCTTAAAGAATAATCACTCTTTCATATTTCCTCTCCTCGGTTCCTTACATTACAGCTATGTTCTCGGCTCTGTCTCGCACTTCTTGTATGCTCTAAGACTTGGCCATGAAGTATTTTTAATCTTCTGCATCATGATGCCCTGAAAATGACAGAACGGAACATCAGCTCTTAAAAAATCATTATCTATGGAGATGGTGGGTGAAAAGTTCCCTGCATACAATTTCCGTCTTAGCTGTAGCGCTGTTGGGTGTGTATCTAATTGAGATAATTGGCCTTTATGTATTTTTCAGACTTTCCCAAAGATGAATTTGTGACAGTTTTTGCATATTCTCTGCTCCGACAAACTTTTTCTTTTACTCAATTATCATAGTCTTGGCTGTAGGCTCTCACATCTTCCTCCTGTAATTGTCTCCTCTTATACAAAGTTTCAACGCAATAGTTCACTAAAATGGGGAAAAATTAGGATATATTCACATTCAGCAGAAAAAGCAGTGACTAAAATCCTGTCCGTCAGTTTGGACTGCAGCATTTCCTGTATACTCTTTTCTTTTTCCTAAGATGTTGTCACCAATAGTTGTCCATACCAGATATCAATATTTTATTCTAAGCCAGGGCTTTACCTTTCATCATAGTCTATGCCAAAATGGCCACTATTATCTTAAAGCTTGCCTCATGTACGTATTGGAACATTAACCCCCTAAAGGACCAAACTAATATATTTGCCCTTCAGAACCAAAGGAACTCTTCCTTTAACTTAGTGTTCTGTCGGACATACTTATTTTTATTTATTTTTTGGGGGCGTTCCCAGGGCTGCGAGAAAACTCTCCAGTGCCGCCTCTTCTTCTGGCACACCTCTCCGCCGCGTCCCCTGCGGTGATTCATTTTCCATCATCTTCTGGATCTAAATCCAAGTCATGCGCAGTCTGCTCTGCCGTCGGGCCGAGTCAACTGCGCATGTCTGCAGCCATTTTCTTGTGGCCACTTACACGAGTGTACTGCATGAACAGTACGCTCATGTAAGTGGCCACAAGAAAATGGCAGCAGACATGCACAGTCAGCTCTGCCCGAGGCCTGAAGGCAAAGCCGACTGGGATGCCGGGGATTTAGATCCAGAAGACGCCGGAAGAAGAATCGTTGCAGAAGACGCAGAGGAGAGGCATGCCAGAAGATGATGAGGCGATGCTGGAGGGTTTTCTTGCAGTACTGGGGACGCCCAGTGTGAACTAGCTCTAATACTGCTGGTACGTACAAGAATATAACTATTATAATATTACTCCTATGTACAAGAATATAACTACTATAATACTACTCCTATGTACAAGAATATAACTACTATAATACTACTCCTATGTACAAGAATATAACTACTATAATACTACCTCCTATGTACAAGAATATAACTACTATAATACTACCTCCTATGTACAAGAAAATATCTACTATAATACTACTCCTATGTACAAGAATATAACTACTATAACACTACCTCCTATGTACAAGAATATAACTACTATAATACCTCTCCTATGTACAAGAATATAACTACTATAATACTGCCCCTATGTACAAGAATATAACTACTATAATACTGCTCCCTGTGTACAAGAATATAACTACTATAATACTGCTCAGTGTACAAGAATATAACTACTATAATACTACCTCCTATGTACAAGAATATAACTACTATAATACTGTTCCTATGTACAAGAATATAACTACTATAATACTACCTCCTATGTACAAGAAAATATCTACTATAATACTACTACTCCTATGTACAAGAATATAACTACTATAACACTACCTCCTATGTACAAGAATATAACTACTATAATACTGCTCCTATTTTCAAGAGTATAACTACTATAATACTACTCCATATATAAACAAACATGGTAAAGGAGGGGACAGAAAAGTCAAAACATCATGTATGTCCCCTAGTATGGTCCAACATATAGTCCCGAGTTCAACTATTAACCGTACTGGTCTCTATATGTGTTATTGTACTCCTTACTCCTTTTATGGTGCCCCTACCCATATCTTACCACCTATGTGCCCATGGTTATTTGATGGTAATTTGTGATTAGTCACCTTTTATTTATTCATGTTACGTGTTCCTGTTGTTGTTTAATAAAATTTATACTTTTATATGTTATTCCTGAAGTTCCCTTTTTCTGGTTTTGTTTATAATAATACTCCCTGTGTACAAGAATATAACTGCTATAATACTACATCCTATGTACAAGAATATAACTACTATAATACTACTCCTATGTACAAGAATATAACTACTATAATACTACCTCCTATGTACAAGAACATAATTACTATAATACTGCTCCTATATACAAGAATATAACTACTATAATACTGCTCCTATGTACAAGAATATAACTACTATAATACTACCTCCTATGTACAAGAATATAACTACTATAATACTGCCCCTATGTACAAGAATATAACTACTATAATACTGCTCCTATGTACAAGAATATAACTACTATAATACTGACTCCTATGTACAAGAATATAACTACTATAATACTACTCCTATGTACAAGAATATAACTACTATAACACTACCTCCTATGTACAAGAATATAACTACTATAATACTGCTCCTATTTTCAAGAGTATAACTACTATAATACTACTCCATATATAAACAAACATGGTAAAGGAGGGGACAGAAAAGTCAAAACATCATGTATGTCCCCTAGTATGGTCCAACATATAGTCCCGAGTTCAACTATTAACCGTACTGGTCTCTATATGTGTTATTGTACTCCTTACTCCTTTTATGGTGCCCCTACCCATATCTTACCACCTATGTGCCCATGGTTATTTGATGGTAATTTGTGATTAGTCACCTTTTATTTATTCATGTTACGTGTTCCTGTTGTTGTTTAATAAAATTTATACTTTTATATGTTATTCCTGAAGTTCCCTTTTTCTGGTTTTGTTTATAATAATACTCCCTGTGTACAAGAATATAACTGCTATAATACTGCTCCTATGTACAAGAATATAACTACTATAATACTACATCCTATGTACAAGAATATAACTACTATAATACTACTCCTATGTACAAGAATATAACTACTATAATACTACCTCCTATGTACAAGAACATAATTACTATAATACTGCTCCTATATACAAGAATATAACTACTATAATACTGCTCCTATGTACAAGAATATAACTACTATAATACTACCTCCTATGTACAAGAATATAACTACTATAATACTGCCCCTATGTACAAGAATATAACTACTATAATACTGCTCCTATGTACAAGAATATAACTACTATAATACTGACTCCTATGTACAAGAATATAACTACTATAATACTACTCCTATGTACAAGAATATAACTACTATAATACTGCTCCTATGTACAAGAATATAACTACTATAATACTGCTCCTATGTACAAGAATATAACTACTATAATACTACTCCTATGTACAAGAATATAACTACTATAATACTGCTCCTATGTACAGGAATATAGCTACTATAATACTACTCCTATGTACAAGAATATAACTACTATAATACTGACTCCTATGTACAAGAATATAACTACCATAATACTACCTCCTATGTACAAGAATATAACTACTATAATACTGCTCCTATGTACAAGAATATAACTACTATAATACTGCTCCTATGTACAAGAATATAACTACTATAATACTGCTCCTATGTACAAGAATATAACTACTATAATACTGCTCCTATGTACAAGAATATAACTACCATAATACTACCTCCTATGTACAAGAATATAACTACTATAATACTGCTCCTATGTACAAGAATATAACTACTATAATACTGCTCCTATGTACAAGAATATAACTACTATAATACTGCTCCTATGTACAAGAATATAACTACTATAATACTGCTCCTATGTACAAGAATATAACTACCATAATACTACCTCCTATGTACAAGAATATAACTACTATAATACTGCTCCTATGTACAAGAATATAACTACTATAATACTACTCCTATGTACAAGAATATAACTACTATAATACTGCTCCTATGTACAAAAATATAACTACTATAATACTGCTCCTATGTACAAGAATATAACTACTATAATACTATACTATAATGCTTTCATCAGGTAACTTGCACCTCGAGTTAATTTAGGGAAATAGCATAAAATCTTTTGTTGGTTATCTGCCTGTATATGTATGATATGATATTTTACACATCATTTGCTTGTACAGATTTATCCTGTAAGTGATTATTATATTTTTTTAGCCCATTAGTGTTAATAGTTTTGTATGACTGAGGTCACTGCAAACCTCAATCTCAGATCTGCTCTGTTTTCTGTAGTAGTTTAGACCCCGCAGTGCTGTCCTATTAATCCCCCGTTCCCCATGCGGAGGTTTCCAACATCTACCCTGGAGTAGATTCGGATTGTGTATAGCCTTCTGCCAGTGAGGATCACTGAGCTATAGGGGATTACAGTATTGCTTGGCAGGCGTTGTAACCCTTTTTACAGTACGCTCCTTGCTAAATTAAATGCCAGCCAGGGGCGGCACTTTCTTCAGATGATGGAACGTGTCATTAAGCGCGGCACATCTCCCTTCTCCCCTTTTAACAGCATCATATTAAATTAAATTTAAATTAAATAAATGAAGGCTCGTCGTCATCCGTCATGGAGTATGCTATAACATTCTCCGCTGTAAAATCTCCATCGTTGGCATCAGTCGGTAGGCGTTCAGACCGTAAATGATCCCTATTAAGGTTACTTGTCGTACAACTTCTATAGTTACTTTAGTGTATTAAAATGCAACAGAGGTTGAAACAGGTTAGACATTTAAAAGGCTTGTTCAGGATTAGAAAAATGTAGCTTCTTCCAAAAACAGCGCCACACTTGCCCATAGGTTGCATATGGTATGGCAACGTCAGCTGGAGATGGGTGATCCTCCAAGTTTAGAGAAACTTGGCTTCTTTCTTCCAGAAACCGTGCCAGTCCTGTCCCAAGATTTGTGTAGAGATGATCAAATTGGTTCTTAATGAATTGGATTCAGCCTGAATTTTCCAAAAGTTTCAGACTCTACCAAAGCCCAAAATGTTGTAGTAAGTTAATTTATAAGTTGTAATTTTTGGGAAAGCTTGGAAGTGTTGCATGTCCCTGCACTGCCTCCACAGGAGAGATTAAGTATTGCACAGTTCTAATTCAAAGTTGCAGGTGAGGACAAATCCTCCAGAGCAAGAGATGCTCTTTGTAACTGGTCTCCACTCTTTGGACGCGTCTCTATCACGTCAATTTCCAGTGAGGTATATACAGTTCATTTAAAGGTTTAAAACATATGGACAAGATAACAAGACACTTCCTAATATACAGTATATCCTGCACTGTCGGCTTTCCAGCAGTATATAGAACTATCTGTGCCCCAAACCATGAAAGGTCCTCCTTAAATTTATCAACATCTGAATTATTTTCAGATCATGTACTTCAGTGGTGACATTTAGTTTACAAGCTCACTACCCCTTCTTGTGAGCAGTTCAGCCAGCAAACAAAAGGTCACAGTAACACGTGCCCTCAGATGTGGGAGTGATTTATTACTTGTGATGTTATTGCCGGGGAGAGTGGAGAAGGGTGAGGTACACAGAGTGAGAACAGGCAGCTGAATCATGGGAAAATGTAGTTTGTCTACAGATTCACCGCATATAAATAGCAGTGATACAAGGAGAAGCAAGTAAATTAAAGCCAAACAAAGGACCCACAAGGGAACAGTGAGGATTTAATAATGATGTGGATTTATTTGCAGTTAATTTTTGCAAGTTGGAGAACTCCTTTAAGGCCAGGCTTCAGCCACTGTGTGCTGGGCCACATTATTTTTTTTCAAATATGTTTTAAGTATTTTTCTAAGGTACAGTGAATTGGTGTTTATTAGGTGCAGACTGTTCCAGTGCTATGTGTTGTGCATCATCTTACTGCGTTTATTGCAGCTTATGGCACACCAGCTGGCACTGAAAGGAATATGCTTATGTAATGGACACATATCCAGCGTCTACCAGAGTCAGAATTCCTCATTGTAGTGCTCTCTCTGGCTAATAGATGAACATCACGAGTGAGAGACATTGAATAGCTCAGAAGAGCTGAAGCAGGTTCACAAAGAGGAGAAGAAAGAGGCCCTAACAGCTCCCATAGCTGCCAACTTAGGCCTTGGCTCACAGAAGGTAAAAAAATAATTACCAAAAACAAGGTAAAAAAAAAAATAATTAGGGTAGGTGGCTTAGAAAAGTCATTTTATACATCTATGTCCCATCCCACTCACGTCATACACTCAGGCAGAGCAGGCAGGGGTGATATGAGGAACTATTTATTTTTGGGGCTGCTTCAGTTGCCCCTGCTTTGCTCTGTGATATGGATGGGGGGTAGAGTTGTCATTTTCTACAACTTATATTATACTTGCCATTTCTAGGAGGTTTCCCTAAAAAGAGGTCCCAGAAGGAAGGGCATCTCCCAGGCCCAGCAGATTGCTTTTGGTTCTACTTGTATCTTAGGGAGCGTTCACACTACCATCTGTGTCCGACAGGTAGTGTCCGCTCCTAGTGTCCGCTCAAAATCTGTCATAGACATTAGGAGCGGACACTAGCTGTGTCCGTGACACCTGTCATTCATTTCAATGGGCATCGGGTGCGTTCTTTTGCACTCCGTGCCCGTCCTTCCCTGTCCGCAAGTGAAGATGTCCGACTTCTCAAGCGGACATCTTCACTTGCGGACAGGAAAGGACGGGCACAGAGTGCAAAAGAACGCACCCGATGCCCATTGAAATGAATGACAGGTGTCACGGACACAGCTAGTGTCCGCTCCTAATGTCTATGACAGATTTTGAGCGGACACTAGGAGCGGACACTACCTGTCGGACACCGACGGTAGTGTGAACGCCCCCTTAGTTGTCATTATAAGTGATGTGGCCACTATGTGCCAGTAACATCACAAAAAAATGGGCCGGATTGGTGTATTTTCTATTGTGTCTCAAAGAGGTGAGTCTTTACTATACAAACCCTTTTGTGATGTAATTCCTAGAAATATGTGTGTAAAAGATATCAAGTATAAGATTATCTTGACCTGCAGAATGTCTGAGACTCTGCGGCTCCACCCTCAGGGGGTGCAGAACAAAGACAGAATACTAATTTATCATTTTTTGGGAGTTTTTTTTTTTGAGCCGTGTCTGGTTAGTTTAGATTGGCGATATCCTCTACTAGACTCGGGGCTCCTATCCTAATGGAGGCCTAAGGCAGGGGTGTATAGTAGGCATATGCTCTGGATGCCAAAAAGGACACTGCCTAAGTATTTAGCCACAGGGTTAGGGTAACTAAATGAATCTGCCCCAGTAATGTAAAACATAGCTCCAATTTTGCCCGAGGCACACAGACGTGGGTGAGGGATAGTGTGCCAAGTTGTGATTTGTCTTCTTCTGCCGTAGTACATATTGGCACTCCCTAGTGGGCAGCTGGCCTGGCAGCACTCACCAGTTTAGGTGGTTATGAATAAAGCAGGACTAACACACAAGAAGGTGCCTGTTTTTGTTTGTTCTAATTACCTTTTAATTATTCATCGTGGTCTGATGTTGTAAGCGGCACACGGCTGCCATTCTTCCCGGGGGCCACAAGGAAGCATTTAGATACAGCGAGAGATTTAATGACAAGGATCTGCAGTCATATGCTGATCTGGGAGGCACCGAACACTCAGAAATCTTTGCAGAAATGAGATGCTCTGCTGTTCTCCGATGCATGCAGAAAATAAAGATCTGCCTAAAACAAATAACAATTAGGTTGTTCTGGGGTGAACCCTGATACATATGGAGGACGTGTTCACTGGCGATGGTGTTAACAATCTGATTAAACATCTTGTTGTGGGTTTTTTTGACAGATAAAGGCAACTCTTCGAACGTAAAGGTCATATCTGCAGTATGTGACAAGAACACACACAACTACTACACAATTAATAGTCTAGCCCCTTCCTCAGTTACCGCCTGTGCACACCTGCCATGCTATAACAAGTTCACGCATTCACGTAGTGGTAAAAATGTGGTGCTATTTTTGTTCCTTTTACTACTGGGGCCATGTTGACAACAGGAGTGCAATGTGTCCTGAAAAAAAGGTTAGTTGACGTTCACCACATAGCTTTATAGAGACTCAATGTGGTCCCACATAGACTCTATACACAGCTATTGTAAAAGAAGTCTACAGTCCTGAATCCTATTGCAGTCCATGCTGTGCAGTATTTTGCCTAATGCTTTTAGAAGAGAATACTTCCATGATACAGCATGCATTGGAGTAAAGCCCTCTAAGCGGTTGCTTTATTAGGTAACTACAACCCCTAGCATGCTGTGACCGCTGTATATCTACAGCAGTCACAGCATGCTGGGGGTTGTAGTTACTTACCTACTAAGAATAGCGCTGTAGAGACTGCCAATGGGGAGGTTGACACCATGGGCACCACAATGAGGATTTCATTTTTGTAGTCTTGAGGACTTGCCTGGGAGAGATCAGATGACTATATAATATACTAAAATTTTGTTCACAGTATATAGCAGCAAAATATTCTGCAGCACCGTACACATCAAAGAGTACAGTATATGCAAATAGTGCACAATATCAGATATAACAGTGCATCAAAATATCTAACAATATACTAATGTTCTCAAGAGCTTACAATCTATTGCCAAACTCTTCAAGGATAGAACTGAAGTCTATAAAAAACCTAGATCTACCCTGTATCTAATTTTAGTGGCACAAGGGTGACTTGGCACTGTATATCCTGCCAAGATTTTACAACGTGCTCCCCTCAGGCTGTGACTAGTGACCAGCGCACTAAAGGAAAGTGCTCATTATGTGCAGCAACCTACAATTTTATCAGCATGACCCCCCCTCCCCCCCATCTCTGCTTACCTTTCATCTTGGTCCATATGTTGCATTTACTTTATAGAGAGAGGACTCAGTTTGCATCAGTATATTGCACAGTATAGATGTCCTTCCTTATGCCAGTACTTAATATTCATCTATTAGGGTGGCTTGATTGAATTTTTTATTCATTGTAATATGCTAGAATATCTTTATGGAAGGAAACATTGTGGGGAAGCATCTGTTGTGTTGTAACCTCACAGATGTGAAATCATCAAACAAGACTTTCAGCCAAATATCAACTCCATCCGCTAAATATTACTTTATTAGCCTTTGTATGTGAAAGCAATATATTGGCCGGCGAACTCAGACTCTAATAATGCACCTTGATGTACATAGCAATTTCCATAATGTAACATGAAGGTCTTATAATGAAAGGCAGATACAATGGCAGGAGTCGTCGCTCTCTGCTGTCACATCATGTAATCCCGGAGAGGTAACATCATGGAGAAGTGTAATGCTAGGAGTCCATCTCTGGGCATAGTATACAGGCCGTAAATCAGGCTCATACACAGACCAACGTCGAGACTTGGTGTGCAGCAATTTTACAGGGTGCACTGTATACTGTATAGGTCTACTCTGTAGACTGTATAGCACCATGTGCAACAACTACTGCTGCATGTTACTGACTTGTACAGCAGAGGTTGTTACAACCAAGCCCCTTTTTAGGAAGTAATTGAAAGCGACCAGTAAATTTTTATATATCTGAAGGAGCATCATTTGGGGTACAGCATATGAGAAATCATGGCCGAGTTTCTGAGAAGTCCCAGACTTTAGGATGTTCCTTCATCCATGGTCATATCCATTGCCAACAAGTGAAAAGAAAAGAGGTCACCACTAAGATGGATAGAGGAAATCTTTACAAAATATAAATGTGATTATGTTTATTTGAAAACCACTTTAACACATTAATGTGGACCTAATATTACCACAACTAATCCTCATTCAACTCTTCTATGGTAGGGCCATGTTGGAAACCTACTAAATCCTCTTTAATTAATGAGGCAGCCCTGATATTAGAGATTTGTTCTCCGCATCGCTGTCAATATCGGCCTTAGAAAATTGGCTATTTAGCATTTTGTTCTACATACCTGCAATGAATATTGATTTGCCTTGTCGATGGTCATTAGCGTACACGGAATATATCAATACATATTTCTGTTCTAAATGTGTCAGCTTATGTTACGCCCGCTGAATCCTGCGTTGACTCTTCACCTTGTCGGTGGTTGGGAAAATTGATCTCTACTTTAACAAAACTTTTTTTAAAAAATATATATATATATATATATATATATTTTTAGCTTTAATTAAGTGGTTGACTGGGTTTAAGAAAAAAAAAAATAAAGCAAAAATCACTTTAATGATTGATCTCCCGTCCTCCCTCAACACTGCCAGTGTCCCCACCGCCAATCCCTGCCATAGCAGCAACCTACCTCAGCCACTTATTGACCGAGCAGTATTTCCTGTGTTGGGTGACCAAAAAAACCACTTTGTGCCACAATGCTCTTTTTGCATCAAGTGTCTTCTACTTCTGCATTTCAGCTTTTTTGGTTTTTGCAGTTCTGCTCAAGCATAATGGAAGTAAAAGTCAGAGCCTGGTGGTGGGTCCTACACATTCCAGGCTCTTTACATTATTGATAGCAGATACTGGAGCAGGCCCTTTTTTCATTGATGTTTGGATATTTCTCAGTGTTTCATAGAGGAGTATTACGGAAAAATTAAAGCTTATCCCAAATCAGTGACAGAATCCTACTTGGGAACCTAGCCTAACATCTTTCTGAACCTCCCACTCCCATCTCCAAGACTTTTCTTGAGCTGCAATGCTTCTCCGAAATGCACTTCCCTGGTCAGTCAGGTTTAGATTCCTCACCTTTTTTTTTTTTTATGTAGGCCATTCACATTACTCCTCAGCTCCTATTCACATCACCTAATGTACTTATTCTACATTTACTTCCTAAGCGAACTCTTCTGTTTAGGCCTCCCTTCTACATAACTTCTCAGATCCGGGCCTCTTCATCGAACACTAATTTTATCCGTACTTTTACCCTTTGATTCCTAAAATGATGCAGAATATGTTGTCTTTCTTTAAGTTTTTTTTATAAGCTATAAATCTATAAGATCTGGTTTGATCTGTACCTGGGGAAGATTTCTGATACTGCAACATTTTATATACCCTAGAGCAAGGGTGGGCAATTCATTTTCCCATGGGGCCACATGAGAAATTGCGTGCTGCGGCAATTTTAGCTCCACCCACTTCTACGCTGACTCCGCCCATTCTCAATCATCTTTCCATGTGCCCCCACAAAGTATAATCTTCCTACAGTCACCCTAACATTATACACCCCCACATTATAACATTTACCTCCAAATGTCCCACAGTATTAAGTTCCTCTCCTGTTGCCCCAGTATAAACTAGAGGGAACATAAAACTGGGGCAGCTGGAGGGGGACATTAAACAGTGGGGATAGTTGGAGGGGGACATTAAACTGGGGGCAACTAGAGGCAGACATGTCCCCCTCCAGCTACCCCCCCATGGTTTAATATCCTCCTCCAGCTGCCCCACTTTAATGTCACCCTCCATCTGCTCCATAGTTTAATGTCCCGCCTCCATGTGCATTTAGTTTAACTGCCCCCCTACATCCCCTATTTCCCCCCTCTTGCTCACACATGCTGTCTCTTCTCTCTTCTTTATCATCCAGAAAGCACAGTTCTGTGTGGCTCCACCCACTAACAAGTCATAGCCTATCCTGGTGATAGGCTTTGATGACGTCATCACAGGTCCTTGAACAAACTTCCAAAAGCCGGACAGAAGCAGCCAGAGGGCCGGATGTGGCCCGCGGGCCGTACATTGCTCAGGTCTGCCCTAGAGGAAGAATAAGAAATATGTTCTAGGACGCGCTGAGCCATTTTTAACCTTTCAGTTTTGTATAGCAAGGGAAAAACCAGAATGAAATCAGTAGTTGCTGGTAATTTGTGTTTGTTTTTTTGTTTTTCTTTAGTATGTGAAATAGTTGTTGCGTTACAGTGATATTATATGTATTACAGTGGCTGCGGAGCTGAGTCACACTCTGATGTTTCAATTGACGTAAATGATAGGGAATCTGCCTTGAATCAAAGATTAGGTCTTCATTGTTGAAATGTGGTACTGTATTATAACAAACCATGGGGTCTGAATGCTTTGTATTCCGGCTAGCCAGGTAATGATACATTGTGGCAGCTGGAAGCAAAAGTAAAATAGATTCCATTTTGTTTCTGCTGTGGTTTTATTCATCCTGTCAGCTAAGATTTTTTTCCTGATGTCTATCCATCTGTCTATATACATATTTTTTCCTCTTTTGGTTATGTTTTCCGGTGGTTTGGTGTATAATTAAATCATCAGCTATCAATAAATAGAATAGTTCCCCGTTTTCACATCTGTATCGTTTGGATGACAGCGCAGTAATGGCGTGTGAGTGGTCATGTGACCAGTATTGCATGATACGACTGATGTGACTTGTGTCTCTTCAATTTTAAGGGTTTATTCACATTTGTACAAAGGTTTTTAAAACAAATGACAGCGAATGAGTATATTCACATGTCTTTTTCTGTAAAAAAAAAATCTCATGTCCTATATTTGTCCATTTAGACAGACACTTGACTTTCATCTCTTACATGTCTGTCACTGTTGTTGCTCTATCGCCCACCAATCTCCCCAAGTACAGACATAAACCTATATCTTTTCTTTGAACTCGTGCTGTTAAGATTCCCTGACCTTCTGCACAATGTAGATGCCAGAAAACCGCACTCATAGTTTCTGTTGAAATTAATGCGACCGCTATAATAAGCTTCAGGCTGTAAAAAATTCCTGTCGAAAACAATCAGTGGTATTCCAATGCTAATGGAAGGAAAGTGGGCCCATGAGATCCATGTAAGGTTATTTGTTTGCTTTAATAAGACCTTGGCTAGAGACTGCGAAACAAGTATGTAAAGGCAGCAACGGTGATAAAGGGTAGGGGGACCTTAGCAAAGTTAAAAGCTGAACCGTTCTGCTGCTCATTACCCTGCCAATTCTGACCACATGCAACAGGAGCACCCGGTGCTCTTATCCCATTTTTGTGTGTCTTCCTTATTTGATTGCATTACAGAATGTGTGGGCATCAATATATCAATGAGAGTCCAAAGCTTGGCACTTGTATTAGTTCTTGCTAAAGGCATTGTTCACATCTGCTTTGTCTGATCCATTCTTTTGGTTGGTCATAGATCGCGAGCCCCATATAGGGATCACAATGTACTTTTTTTTTCCTATCAGTATGTAGAATGGGAGGAAATCTATGCAAACACGAGGAGAACATACAAACTCCTTGCAGATGTTGCTCCTGGCGGGATTCGAACCCAGGACTCCAGTGCTGCAATGCTAACCACTGATCCACCGTGTTGCCCCTAGACTATAATGGGTTCTGTCTGATATACTACGTTTTCTCCCCGACTTTGCAGGATGAAGAATTCCTGCTTGCAGGACTTTTCTAGCCAAAATTTCAGATGGACTTTGTTTCAGAAGCATGTATCCTGTTTACGTAGTTGCTGTCGTTCCCTATTAGTCTCCATTTACTTCTGACCACTGTATGGTTCTGTGTTATGGAGATATTGCATCTTAAACCATTCTGCAAGGGAACATGTCCCTGTAGTTTGGCATCTGATGGAGCATATACCATGATTCTGCCAACCTGTGGGTGAAATCAGTGGCATATGGAGGTATAGTATGGTCCATAGACTTCTAGGTAGGGTCCAGTAAAATCCATAGACTTGTATAGCTGGAGTGTTAGCACTCTGACTATAACGTTAGAAGTTTTCTGGCCGCGTACATCTGCAGAGCTGAGCATCAACCTTCTACACAATCCTCAGCTGATCGCGAAGAACCACAATTTATTTTCCATAATTTTCTGACACTTATTTGTTTAGGATAATGAATTGTTCTAATATGCGCCAGCAATGAGCCTCCCGTGACCAGCCGTATTACTAGACAAACCAAAGCGCAGCTCTTCCTAATCCAGTCCATTAACACGAGATGATTCATGAAATTAAGTCTCATTTGTAGCACTTGGTCATGTAATAATGAATTACGGCCAGGTTTTGATAAGGACTAGATGGGACAGGAAGATCGGATGAATTCACAAAAAGAAGAGACAGGGGAATGGTTGCCATGGAAACCACAGCTTAAGACTTCCTGGGGCAGCCTTAAAGAAGCCCAGTTTTACTTGGTGATATAAATGAGGTTAGACAGCAAACTATAAAGGGAAAAAAATTGAATAAATGAAACTGAGTTCTTACCGAGTCTCAGATAAGTAACTTCATTTTATCCATTGTTTTTACTTCTTCAACCAGTTCTTCACTGGAGATTCTTCTCCAAGGCAAAGGACAATGAAAAGAATTGAGATATATTGTATATATTGTTATATCTGGAAAATCTTAAGGTTCCCGAACACATAACTGCCATCCAAAGGTTACCCCATTATACGGTAACTGTTATGCCAAGTGTAAGATAGGGTCTCCAGCTCCAAGACGAATAATTTGCACCCACTAGGCCGCCAGTGAGAATTGTTGCTGTATACCGTAGACCACCTTTATAATACAGAAGGCTTAGATACAGCAGCTCAGCTCTATGTATGACAGTATATCTCTAAATGTATGCAGTCGCCGAAAATGGTAAGATGCCACTTCTACACAATGAAAACTGACTATAGTACAATTGCATCAAATGACAGGCAACACCAACTTATATTGGACTCTGCTCTCCCTTATCTTCACTTTCTAGCCCAGACCGCCATGATTACTTCTTCCAGCCACATTTCTTCTCTGCACAGACACTTCCTGTCCTGCTTGGTGTTCCCTACACCGTACCAGCGCCTCCTTTTGTACCCCACACAATAATTTGTGCCCACCACAAAATGCCCATTTATCTGAGACTAATCCACATGCGAAAACTGAAGAGGTGAAAAGCAAATAGGATTTTGAAGCGACAGACAACCTCAAATTACCGTTTACTTGTCGCCATGTTAACACACCTTTACGTTCACACAACTGAATCTGGAGCTGATTTTGAGACTGATTTTTAGCCCCAAATCAGCAACAGTTTCGATCCTGATTCTGCCTTTCATTGTTAACAATGGGAGGCAGAGAGTGAAGCAGGTTGCTGAAAGCGTGCTACTCTATCTTGTCACAGATTCAACAGCTGAGTCCACAGTGTGGAAGTTGTAATAATGGAGAGGAATCCGCAGTGTGCAGTCACCTCAATCCCCTTCATTTTTGGCCGTCTGATGGGCCCCTTACACTGCAGCTGAGGACCATTTCCTAATTTTTAACATGCAGTAACACTAGACGGGAAAGAAAGAGGGGGAGATAAAATGGATTGAATTAAATACTGTTAATTAGAGATGAGCAAGTACTACTCGAAACGGCCATTTCAAAAAGCACGCACCCATAGGAATGAATGGAAGCGGCCGTGTGCATTCATTCCTATGGATGCGTGCTATTCGAAACGGCCGTTTCGAATAATACTCGCTCATCTCTACTGTTAATTTTGTTATCTTGAGGGTTTTTTTGGTATTTCATTTTTTAACACATTTTGTCTTTTCTACGAGAGAGAAGAATAAGAAAAGATAAGACTTTGATTTTCTTCTGTCATTCTATATTGTTCTCATTTCACTGACCAGAGGACATTGATAAAATTTTCATACAGAAGAAGAGATTGTGTTAGCGGGCCTGGTTGGCCGAGGATTTTACTGAGGCAGCACTTTGTAATCGAGAGAAAATATTGCTATTCCCATTAAAACAATTGGAATGCAACGTGCGGCAAGTAATAATCATATTGTCAGCAGATACATTCTACTATTTATAGCCGTCTCCTTACCATAAGTCATCAGCGCTCATCTAAAATACATTAAGCTCTGTTTTATGAAGTTTTTAATTTATTGACATTTTTCATTTTGCTATACGCAACACTGCAATTCTGAAAACAGAGGCAGAGCTTTAAGGGAGGCACAAAATGTTCTCAAAGTCAAGCCCTGGAGTCAAAGGGGGCCCCGTACACCTCTCTGCTACATAGGGCACTCATATTATCAATGGCCCCTATTACAGATTTTGCATCGGGGCCCCAAGAACATAAAGTTACTCCTCGGCCAGGAATTGTCTAACAAATTCATTGTTTTTCACCATAGGTGATGTACAAAGAAGATGATAAGAGGACTCATTGGTGTGACACTTAAAAGGTAACTCCAACCCTATAATGTCTCTTTATATGGCGCAGCAGGGTTAAAGGTCATGGTATTGCAACAGCTATTGTATATAAGCAAAGGTAATCTTATCAAACTTGAACAAATACTTAAAGAGACACTATCCTGACATTACATATTATATAGAGATAGATAGATAGATAGATAGATAGATAGATAGATAGATAGATAGATAGTAAGGCTCCCAGCTGGTTCTTTAAGACATTAAGACGCATTAGGTCATTTCTTAGTTCCACCTTTGCACATATTTTTTATATTGCTCCATCGCTTTTAAGATGAAGCTTTTAGCAGATTGTCGTTATTTATAGTTTCCTACCAATTTGTCTATACAGCTCCTATATAGACCTATGGATTTCAATGGTTACAGACTACAAACCACCTCGGTGTTGTCCAATTCTACGATTGTAATCCCTTCCAACTGTCTCCTATTTCTAGCTAGCATAAGGTTCCCACAGAGAAAATGTGTCTGGACAAACTCAATGAAGTGGTCATGTTCTAAGCTCTAACGTTTATGTCAGATGTTGGGAGAAAAGAGGGCAAGGTATTTTTAACTTGCCCGAACAACACTTTAAAATAATGGTGGATTTGGGAAAAATAGCAATGGAATGAATGGATGGAATAAATTTCCTGTGTTCATCTGTGTATGTACCATGTACGAAAGGAACCATCAGAGAGTTCCAAAAAAATGCCAGGAGTGAGATTCCTGGCCTTCTTTTGCAACTCCCAATTGTTCCGTTTGTAGATGGTACTGCATTCGACTTTGGTGTATCCGAATTGTCGTGGATCAGTAGAACAAGACCCTCCTCTGCTTACTCAACAGTTACAGGAACTATACGAGGAACTACACAGAGGAAGTTGAGAGTTCCCTGAATACAGATCGATTTAATAGGTTTCAGAAGGAGCAAATCCTATCTGTGGTTTCACCTGTGTATGGAAGAACACACAGAGGAATTTGCCTTAGATTTGGGGGCAGAATCCACAGCAGATACTGCCCTGAATCCACCTTCCATTGTTTTCAATGGGAAGCAGAGATAACTGCAGGATGCTGAAGAAATAAGCGCCCTACTCATTCTTGCTGCGGATTCAGTCTCGGATTCCGCAGCTCGAGACCCCCATTCATCTTGGCCTAATCATCAGTGGAAGGCCACAACAGAGTCCAATGTATCCTAATAGATTAAGTAAGTTACACATTCTAATAGACTGATGGAATAAAGAATGACCAGCAGGGTCAGACTACAGCGTTTGTATGTTGTCTGTCACTATGGAGACATATGAAGATCTGTAAATGTAAAATGTTAGGATTTTTTTAATCAAGTCTATTTGCAAAGTTGTTGCATCAAAGTAATATCAAATGGCAGAAAAGATGTACATAATGTTTAATTCCTAAAATTCTTTGTAGATTCACAGATAGTAGTAAGGATGAGCTGAAGTGCTCCATCATGTTATCCAGCCGACTGCTTAATAATAAGGACAGCTAATGACTGGACGCCGGCCGCGGCCGCTGCTGACCTTTGTGTTGTTACGCCAAAGGACTAATTAGAAAGTGAACGCTACTGATGTATGAAGCCGGGGCGCCGCATAAAGCAATTTGTAGGAATCTCACTGACAGATTGTTCAGGAAAGTTCTTGCGCATCGGCCTCTGTTAAAGTTCAGGGATTTTTTCCTCTTCAAAGTACTTTTTTTGGTGATTTTTATTTTTTTTATTTTTTAGAGTTTTGGATCTTTGTTTTTCTGACAATGCTCGCCATTCCTTGCATAGACATAGCATTATATGTTTTATCTATCTGTCTGCAGAGAAGACCTAAAAGGCAGGTTACAAAAATTTAAAGCATTTCAACAGGTGACAATTCACACACAGCTTGCACCCCCATTCCCCCTTCTTGCTTGCACCCCCTTTTACCCTCTTGCTCATACATACCCTGCACCCCACATCACCCTCTTGTTCACATACAGCCTGCACAGTCACGTACCCCTCTTGGGGGGGCATGTCCAAAGTCTGCCACGGGGCCAGCCTTTCCTAGTCACTCCACTGGTGTCAATGGTGGGGTAGCAATAGATCCGGGGGGGGGGGGGGGGGCTGCTGTGCAAATTTTAAGATTGCTGACTATAGCATATAATAGCAATTTGCTGTGAAATTACAGGTTGGGACTGTCCCTTTAAATGCTAAAATTCTAGCTAGATGCAGTTTTTATTAGAAGGAGCTCAGTATTAATTCTGGGTGACTTATATAGAGCCAGAAGGAGATGACGCTGCATACTGTATAGTGCCCAGGTGGCTTTTCTGCAGTAATGTCACCCGGCCACTATACGGTACAGGGAGTCACCAGTGTATGGGATCTCTGAGGTCTCCCCTAGTCTGAGTTTACTTGTAGTTTTCTTTAAATAGATATATATTTAAATTTCTGCATTCTGGGTTTCTATAAGTTTATTACAATTTAGGATGAAATCTAACAATCCACCGTTGCGGTTCCTGGGGCTTTCCAAAATTACACTTTAATGCAACTGAAAAATAGTTTTGCAGTTGGTTGGAGGGATATTATCAATTTTCCTCGCTGCTTTATACAGATTGGTTTTGTAATTGTAAACAGCATAAAGCGTTCGGACTGGAAAGCTTTGCCGTTGTTGAGGCTTACTTGTAATAATAATGTAATTGTCTCCATGACTCATGTGCTGCTAAACCGATGCAAATGATATCCACGCACCACGTGCCGCTCTCCACGGACATTGACGAATGATCGTCTTTGGATTTAAACACATTATTCCTTTTAAATGCATTATATTGTTTCGTGTCACGCCATATAATGATCAATTGTCAGTGGTGCTGGCAGAGAAGGCCTGGCTCACAACCTGCATCCCAATTCATCCCATTGATGGTGGTGGCTTCTGTGGCCATTCCAGTTCTTCCACCTTCAAAGCTTTCAAAATTCTCCCTCAAGCTCATTTTACAGAGGAATTGGTCAGGTTTTCACTTCACCATCCATTGATGACATGGCTTTACACCACATCAGTGACTTGTGGCATTGATCATGGAGAGCTTCGGCTTGGGAACAGATGCTCCACCATGAAAACTTATTTCATGAATCTCACAACGCACTGTTCTTGGACTGATGTCACTTCCAGAGGCAGATCGAAACTGTGCAGTGATATGTCAGACTGGAGGAGATGTTGTTACTCTCAGACTCTTCTAGGGCACAAACACTGAAGGTTAACTGGACAGATCTAGCTCGGACTTCTCTCCTTTAGAACATAAAAACTCTTATGGGCAGAATCTTATGTACTATAGAATGTAAGCTCTTATGGGCAGAGTCCTCTCTCCTGTAGAATGTAAGCTCTTATGGGCAGAGTCCTCTCTCCTGTAGAGTGTAAGCTCTTATGGGCAGAGTCCTCTGTACTATAGAATATAAGCTCTTATGGACAGAGCCCTCTCTCCTGTAGAGTGTAAGCTCTTATGGGCAGAGTCTTCTGTACTATAGAATGTAAGTTCTTATGGGCAGAGTCCTCTGTACTATAGAATGTAAGCTCTTATGGGCAGAGTCCTCTCTCCTGTAGAGTGTAAGCTCTTATGGGCAGAGTCCTCTGTACTATAGAATGTAAGCTCTTATGGGCAGAGTCCTCTCGAATTCTATTTCCTTGAATTATTTATAATATTATAGTGGTGGGTTTATATCCCTAGTTGCTAAAATACTGCGGACTAGGATGGAGTTATATAAAGATTTTTATTACGCTTATTTTTAATAGGGGTGTCCAAAATTGGGCATTAATAAATACAAAAGTGGATATAATACTGGAATAAAACCTTCTGCACAAATTGACTAGATGCCCTCAATATATCAGCTTTGGTCTCCATCACTATTCTGCTGCATGTACTAGTCCTGTCATCCTGTCAATCAAACCTGAAATTACCCATCAATCTGTCAGAAATCTGCAACAGCGGGATGTACCCTGTAATGATTCTTACTGTATACAACCTGAGAGCCGCACTCAGAAAAAGCACAAAAATAAACCATAAAACAAAAACGGCTATGATAATATAAAGGGGTCCCTACTTTTCTACAAGAAAAAGGTTTAGCTCAATTTTTATTCCCCCATTCTGTACTTAATATAACATAAAGTAGGAGGAAATCCGCGTCCTAATACGGAGTTGCATCATGTGTGATGGCTGTGCAAATGTGTCACGAGTTCAGTCTAGTAAATCCAGCCAATACACATACTGGGCCAGATTTATGAAGACTGGCATTACTCTTGCCAGCCTTCATAGCCCCGGAGCCAGCAAAGGGTTCCCCTCATATGAAATGGTGTGAAATAGGGGGCCACACGGTGGCTCAGTGGTTAGCACTGCAGCCTTGCAGCGCTGGAGTCCTGGTGTTCAAATCCCGCCAAGGGCATAAACCCATCTGCAAGGAGTTTGTATGTTCTCCCCGTGTTCGCATGGATTTCCATCCCATATTCCAAAGACATACTGGTAGGGAAAAATGTACATTGTGAGCTCTATGTGGGGCTCACAATCTACATTTAAAAAAAAAAAAGAAATGGCGTAAAATGAGGCACACTCTCTGCTGGTCTGTGAGACTGAGGGGAAATATATGCCGGCTACAAGTCAGATTTCTGGCATAAATTATGATAAATTTGGCAGGGCCAATGGCCCCATACCCTACACACCGTTTTAAGAAAGTTGCGAAGGCTGCACCAATTTTAAAAGGTCAATTCTTTTTGCACAAAACCACTAGTTTTCTGGTGTACAAGGCATAGGAAATCTGCCCAAACTGTTTCTGCTGATCCACACTGTTATGGGAAATGGCCCTTATGCTCCAGTCACATACAAATCTGAATTCACTTTTCTCCAAGCTGCTCACTTCAAGTCTCCCAACACTTCCCTGCTTGTTCATTTCGTACACAGACATAGGTCTTGTGCCAGTAGGCTGCAGCAGTAAGTGTGAACAACCACCAGGATGGTAAGCATGGCAGCTAATGGGACCATATAACTAATGGGTCCTATTTCCATTCAGACATAAGGTGCAGTTAGTGATAACTATGGACAATGGAAGTCATTGAGAAAAGTTGTAACCCATACCTCCCTTGTTGGGGGTTTGCCTTTACTTTACCACTTTCCCTGTGCAGGAACATCACGTGTGCATTATATCTACATAGGCAGCATGGTGGCTGCTTGTGTAGCACTGTTGGCTTGCACCCCTGGGAGTCCTGGGTTTGAGTCTTACCAAGGGCAGCACCTGTATGGAGTTTGTATGTTCTCCCTGTACCAAAAATAGGCTGATAGACTTCCCATAAAACAGCAGTCCATTGTGGGTGTGGGGGATGAGCACCTGTTCGGCAGCCATTAACCCCCCTACTCCATAACATTCCCTGCGCTTTGAGCCCTTACAATCGTTTGTCCTTGTCATGTGTCCTATGCTTTGGCATCAGAATATACAAGGTGATTTTTTTGTTTGTATAATATTTGTGCAATGTCATGTTGTATATTATCAGTCTATTGTGACATCACATCAAATTTTTTTACCTAAAACAGCAGAGTTATTTAATACAAAAGAAAAGTTGCAAAAACAACATGGTCAGACCGTATAGATTTTGTTTTTTTCCTGAAGGGCCAATTTCAATGTCATCTTTTATGTTTCCCGGTACATGTTGACTTGGCATTTCACTATAATAGTTAAAATAGATACAAAGATCCTATTCTCCAAAAGTTCATCGTTTTATTCTACCAAATCAGTAAAAGCTTTCGGGTAATTTCGGGAATGAATGCTCAGAAATGGCAAACTACTGGGGTCGTATAGATAAAATAAAAAGCTCAGCTATAAATGCTGTTCTTATAAAATCCAGGTTATGTCGCTCGTCCTCAAGGGCATTTCATGGATTAATCTGTAGGAAGAATAAAGCAAATGGAGATTTTTTTTCCCCTACTTTTATTGGTAGATGATTTATAGTCCCAGATTGTTTTGAAGGTCATGTTCAATAACCATACAAATATAGTCACCTGATGCTGTAGGTGTTAACCCCTCACTTCACAGGCAGTTTTGGCCTTAGATGGTCACTAATGTTTCAACAAACTTTGCATAAATTATTAGTAAAGGCAATTATAAGAGAGATGCCTTGTACTGCTCTGATCAGGCCGTTTGTCTGCTCCTTTCCCCTAGGGCTGAGCGATTATAACCTAAATTGAAATTGCGGTTAATCAGGCATTTTATCTTAATTACGATTGATGGTGATTGTTTAGGTCGTGCCCCTTTTGAAACCATGCCCAAGTTCACCCGGCAGTTTTCTTCAGACAGAACATGGCCGAACGGAAACTGCTATTAGACTTTGGGGTCTCTTCAGTATAATAAGCTGAGGCACTCAAATACTCAACTCTCCTGGACTCCAGCGTGACTCCTTGTTGTCTTCTGTGCGTCTGACTGATGTCAGGGAACAGCAAGAACTGTGATTGGTCCTCACTGTTATGTGCCATCATGAACTATAGACAAGTGTTGCGACACCATGTGCCCCAATCACACGCCTCAGCAATCACTGACGACAGGCAGCTGCACTGGGGAGAACAGGGAGCCGCACCGGTGCCCAGGAGAGATAAGCAACACTGTTTGATCACCTCCTCTGGCCCTCCGATCATAATATTGCAAATATTACAATAACTGAACCGAAGTAATCGGCATGAACAAAATCACGTCAATTATCCTGGTTGATCTTAGATTATTTTTTGATTTCTCACCCAGCCCTTCTCCCCCCTGTGCTCAACTGACTTATGGTTTAACAGTCTGGCAACACACTGCAAGTCACATGACTAAACATGTGTACGAGTCTATGGTGGGGAAGAGAGCAAGAAGTGCAGCCTATAGGACAAGAAAGCTTAGTCTGATGCTGGAGTTAAATAGGTGATTTCTTTCATAACCAAAGCAGTATGTTCTAGTACTTCTCTATATGTTGTGTATGGTAATGGGGCTCGTCCTGAGTGAGAGAAACAGTTATGGAGCAGATTCTCCTCTACTTACTGTGTGAAGTGTATGGCAACTAGTTTCCACCATCCAACTAAGGTCGCAATGCAAATTACAGATAGAGCCTACATAGGGGGAAAACTGCTAAAAAGTGGAGAATAGAAATCTTAAAATGACCTGAAATTGTGTTATTCTCCATGTGCACACACTTTACTATTGATTTGTTGAAAAGTTAGGTACACTTTCAGTTCACAACAAATTTCTTAGGTTTTCCAGGTTTCTCTGAATTCACAGTGCCCACTAAAACAGAAACAAAAAGCCAACGCATAGCAATTTTTAGCTTTACGGAGTTCCCTTGTCAGCTTTGCTGTGTAGACTGGGACATAATAGGTAAAAAATATGCAAATCTATTCTCCAGGATGTAATTAGGAGAACAGTGCCTCTGTATGCTGCCCTCTAGGGACAGCCCCCTTAACATCATGCATGACTCAGTTAATAAGCCTACTGACATGATGCGGGGTTTATTGTCAAATTAGTATTTCTATTCCAAAAGGAACAGATTCCCAGATGCCCCTAGAGGGCAGCATACAGAGACACTGTTCTCCTAATTACATCCTGGAGAATAGATTTGCATATTTTTTTACCCAGAATCCCTAGCAGAGCAGGAATGACTTGTAAGTCTCCGTACGCCTATGTAGGCACACACTCTCCCTAATGTGTATGATCATCCCCTGACCCTGGGACATAATAAGCAGAGGCATTTCCGTATTACTAGAATAGAATAGTTAATTGATGATCTGTATCCTTAGGGGTCTCGAGGCTGTGACTGACAAGTCATCACAAGGGACGTAAACGCCTTGTGCCTCCTAATTCTCAGCTTTATCCTCTATGTATCTCGGGCTGTTTCTGCAGCATGTGTATGGGTTTATGCATTTAAATTCAAGGTGGCAATCTTTGCCCCAGATGCAAAAAAGTCCAACTCCAGCTCTGCCTTGGGGCATAAATGAATGACATTACTGCTTGTGTATATAAAATGTATTACAATATAACAGTACTCCAATATATAGTGTTGATAATATAGATCACTAGCTGGTACCTTCGTCTGCGGTGATTGTAGAAGTGGGTATATACAGGCGTGGGTAAAGTTTTCGTACTGTGTATAAGGTATGGGATATGAAATGTAACTTTGTATCTTGTTTTTGCTGTAATTCTGAGAATACATGAGACTTTTGTGTTGAATGTAATTTGTATTTCAGCTGCTATACGGTGTTGGTATAAACTGTATATAGTGTCTTTGGGACAGAGGTATTTCAAGTGAATATACTTCGATATACGACATTGTATGATTTGTTATTTTCCGCCAGTACATGTAAGTTTTGGGCACAGGACACTCTTGAGCAAGCCACGTAAAGTTGTCCCTGTGAGAAGCCTGGTGTGGCCAAATGTATTCCTGCTACTTTCAGCGTTTGTCCTTGGGATTTATTAATGGTCATTGTAAAAGCCAACTTAAGGGGAAATTGTAGTCGTTTGAATTGAAATGGGAAATGATTTGGTAAAATTGGAATGCGTGGGATTAACACACTGTCACCTGTAGCTGCTCCTGTAAGAATAGTGGCTGCAACGATATTTGTTCCTAGTTGTGAGACACGTAGCCTCGTGCCATTACACAATCGGGGTGCATCGAGATTACGCATCACTAGAACAGGAATGCCAATTTTGAGTTCTAGTTTATGTGAAGGGACGCCGGTAGCATTTTCTGGAAATGCTATTGGTTTGATCACTTTTTATTGATATTTGTATGATAATGAAAATAGTGAAAAAACGGCGGTTTGGGACTTTTCAGTATGTTTGCGGCTACGGCGTTAAGCATCCAGGAAAAATATTTGTATAGCTTTGTAGAGCGGATGATTTCGGACACAGGGATACCCAACATGTATGTGTTTCACAGTATTTAAGTACTTTTATATGTGTTCTAGGGAAAGGGGGGTGATTTGAATTTGTAATACTTTTAAAATGTTTTTATTTTTTTCCTTTTTTTGTATTTATTAGACCCCCTAGGGGGTGTTGAACCCCAGGGGGTCTGATGACTAATGCAATGCATGACAATGCAAATGCATTGCCATGCATTGCAAAACAATCCTAATTTCTTTTGCAGGCTGCATAGACCAGGTTGCAAAAGAATAGGGTTGTTGAACAGCAGGGGGTGTGATGAATAATGCTATGCATTGCAATAGTAATGCATTGCATAATAGTGGCAGTGCTATTGCAGGCTATGTAGCATAGCCTGCAGAAGCCTGAAAACAGTGAGATGGGAGGGAGGCGTGGGAGACCTGGTGGCTGCCATAGCAACCTGACGCCGGCAGGGTAGCTCAGTGTGGGTGGCAGAGATCAACAGGAGGATGCCTATGCGCAGCGGGGCACAGACCAGAGGCGCGGTACAGGTATGTGGTAGATGCTGGAAAGGGTTATGTCCACGATTGCTGTGGGCACCATCCGGGGACATTACGGTGGGTTGGCAACTGTATGAAACATTAGGAAACCGGAGGGCTATGGCAGCCACCATGTGCCGTAGTACAATGGCGTATGTTGGCAAGGAGTTAAGTGAGCAGCAGTAGCGAGCCAGCCGGCATGGGCCGTAGTAGTACGGTGTATGTCGGCAAGGGGTGAAATGAGCTTCAAGTGAATGTGTGGTGTTTTGCAGAGGAGAAATTGATGGAGAGGGCAGAAAGGCAGATTGGTGAGATATTATGGGCCGTAACGTGTCTGTGGTGTGTTGAAGGGGGTACAGCGGAGTATAGAGGAGAGTAGGAGTGATCGCGGATGTGGAGCCGCTGTCCCAATGCAAGTATGGTTTGGGAACTTAGCAGTGTGGCGTGGAGACTTACGGAAGGTGGGTGGATCGTGAACACGAAACAGTAGTGAGGAGAGAGTGCCGTCGGGGAGTGTGGCGGGCTGGAGAGAGTATTTTGGGCGCTGCGGCCTACAGTGGAGGCGCAAAATGGTGGCGTGCAGGAAGACGTTCTGTAGGTGGGTAAGATGCGCATGCTCCTGGCAACACAGTGGAGTGGCTGGGTGGGCGGTGTCACGGATCTTGAAAGAGGTGGAGGGTCGGCAAACATGGCTGCTCCAGAGTGTTAAAGAGGTAGCCTCCTGGAGTATCGTTAAGGTGAGGGGCAAAGTGGTAAAGTATATGTAAATGTGATTGTGTGGGGTTCGGGGCTAGGCTGTAGAGGGTAATAGGAATTATGTGGTTTGCTATGGTCCAAAGTGTTTGAGATTGCAGAGATGGTGATGTGAGTTTGGGTTTTGTGGGGGTCCTGGCAAAAACGTATGTGTGCTATTGTGACGAAAAGTAGCCTATTGCACAATGCTGTATAGTAACTATGTTTGTGGAAACTTTCAGCCAAATCGATGGAGCAGGATTTGCGTGATTGAGGAACAAACATCCAAACACACAAACCCACAAACATCCAAACTCACATTGACATTTATAATATTAATAGGATAAAATATCTTACGAAAAATAAAGCAGAAGTCGGATTATTAGGCCATTTTTATTAAGCAAAAGTCCTAAAATATAGGATTGCAATGTCAGCCATAGCTTTTGGGACGGTACAGGCTCTCAATGAAGAGTCCCAGGTGGTATGGGGTCAAAATGAGGGGGAAAAGAATGCAAATTATTTTGTCCAGAAGGAATAAGGCAGGTGCCACCTATTGGAGGTACCTACTAATTTCTATGTTACGCCCATAGAAGAAGCTTTGGAACGTGAGTAGAGATTTAGCTTTGCCCCCAATTACCCCTATACTGACAAAGCTGTGTACAATGGAGTATATTTACCCTTTGGAAGCATGGCCAAGCTTGTATTATGGACAGTGGCTTGTGAAGCCACCATGCCACATGACCAATTCGACTTTGGGCCACTCCAAATGGTTATTAAGCATTGCCCATTGTGTTCCCATATGGGCTATCTGGACTTCGCTACTGACAGACTACTGGGTCACTGCCTAGTCCTAGTGCCACCTATTATAAGTAGCTACCCTGTAAATCCATTTTTATTTTGGAGTGTTAATTTGCAAATGCCTCTATATAATGCAGAGCCGTAAAGAGATAAAGCCACTTTTTACAGAAACGCTATAGTTTGAGTTATAGGTGGGGGCCTTGGTCTTTGTTCCCTTTTGACCTTACTATGACCTAGTAGAGCACAAGAAAAGGGCTTGAAGAATGCAGACAACCCCTTTAAGAGTAGAGGTTATACAGTATATCTGCCATCTGGGTTTCGTTGTAAAGACAATTCTGTAACAGATAATACCGCACCGCGATGCATAAATTAAAAATGTCACTGCACATGTCCCGACCCTATACGCCTCCTTTATCTTTACTCTACACCGGTTTACATAGCTGCAGATCCCTGATAACAGCCAAACCTACAATGTGCACCAAGGTAACGTAGCATTTGATTTCAGAGGACTTAGATTGAATTTCTGCCAGAATCTCTGATTTTCTTGTAGAATGCTTTTCATTTTAAGGTACATTGGGCTCCAGATTAATGAGAGAGACCAGAGTGTGCAAATAGTGCATTTTTAGGCAGCTTTTTTTCCTTAGTCTAATGCCTCAGGTCCCAAGTTTAATCTTTTGCAAAATACCAGGTTGTTGGAAAGTTTGCAGAGCCTTAGGGGAATCTTTAAAGATTCAACCCCTGGGTGCCCTTTTCAATGTGTTCTTGGCAATGCACTGTAGCTTCTGGGCCTGCTGCATTGTAGTGGAGGAGTTTACCTTCTGCGGAAATATAACCCAATAGACTTTGTAAACCGTGATAAAACGAGAGCTCATTGATTATGTAGCCCCCAGAGAATATCCATCAAAAGGCAATAAGACATCATATGCCATGGAGCGGATGTTATAACGCTCTGATGAGGACTGGTAGTGTGGAAAACCATTCTCCTCACTGTAAAAGATGTATTCCTTCACGCAACACTTTACTCTGAGGTCACGTTCACTCCATTACAGAAATATATTTTGAGGACCTTGACATCACTCATGAAAAGTGGCGAGAGCAATAGGAGCTGTAACGCATTGGGCATCTATACTGATTTCTCAAGACCAGTCAGATTACAGTTGTCATCTTTGGGTTGGAAAATTGAAGAAATTGTATGGAATTGGTAAAACATGGCTTCTTTCTCAGGACAGTGCCACAACAGTCCAAGGGTTGTGTCTGGATTTGCAGAGGAGTTGCAGTGGTCTGAATTGCAAGTTGCAACACCACACAGAATCTATGGTCTGGGTCTGGGCAAGGAATTTTGGTATCCTAGGCAAGGAAAGCTAAGACCCCTTACCATTAAATTGCTCAAAAATGAGAATGATTGGGTTTTTGGTAGAGGAGAGCCTAATGGAAACTTCACAGGTGGTTTATTTATAGTAAGAGATGGGTTAATGGTGACCGAGTCATGTATCTGGTGCCCTCTGGTTACTACTACATGTTCCAGCACTGTCTGGTGCCCCAATCACGGGTCTACAACTAGATCTAAGCGTGCAGGAATACTGCTGTATGGCTCTCCGGAACTGATATTCAAGAGGTCTAATAGGCAAGTCTCAATTTTTTTTAAAAAATATGACCTTTACATAGGCCCTGTCCTTAAAGTAGTATTCCCATAACTCTCTTCACTTCCTGGATTTCTCGGCACATTGGTGAGCGGGGTTCCACTTGCTCTGCTATGTTTGCAGTCAGTAATGAGGGATTGGTTGTAAATACATTACCACAGTATGACGCTGATGTGGAAACTGATGTAGCAGAGCTGGATTTGAGTCGGCTTGCATTACATACAGAGGTACAGACTCCTTATCTCAGCCCTTATCAGCCAAATTCAATTAAACTGGCTGATAAGTGGAAAAGCTGAAGATAGCACAGTAATCCCGGAGCTCTCATCTCCCCCCTCCCCTATCTGAGGAGCTCCATTGCTTGTCAGCCCCCCCTCCCCCCTCCCCCCCCTGAGAACAGGCAGCTACTTCACTTGGGAAATGAGCAGATAAGCCCAGTGGCCATAGAAACGCAGTGTCCACAATGAAGTGAATAAATTAAGATAGCGGCCAAACAAAGCAGTTTTGATAAAGCAATGTATTTAGGAAAAGTCTTAAATCCACATAAGCTAGCAGTATAGATAGGATGCTTTTCATGGGACAACCCCTTTAAACACTGCTAACCTACATTGTTCCAGTCATAAGTAGTGCCTATACCTTTCAGCACACCCTTGAATTAATAGAAACCTCAGACTAAACCCTAGAAATAAGATATCTCAAAATAACCATGAACTAACCATGGAATGCACCCCCAAAATACAGATACCAAACCAGACAAATTCACCCAGAATAAATAAATAACCTCAAATAAAATACTATCCCTCAGTAACTACAGACCCCATAATAAATTCAAGTCCTGGACTTTATTCATGTTTTTCTAATCCTGCATAGCCCCTTTATGCCTTTGGTTCCAACCTTTCTACAAAAGGTATATATACCATGATAAAATTTACATGTACCGTTTTACTTTTAATCTTGGTAGGTTCTAGGAGATGGTTTAGGACCTTCAGCCGCAGTAAACGGCGTTCCTCGCCTCCCACCAGTGGGCGCTAAGGTAGGACGTCAGGCTTCAGTATTCAGTACATATGGTGGACTAGGTTATGAAGATATGTATGGGCTCCCAGAGCATCCTATAGATCTTATTTGTTTTGATATGAGATGGCTGGATCCGTGCCGATTCAATGTCTCACACTTGTATTTTGTACAATTGCTATGCAAACTGCCTCAAGCTATATTTTTGCTTTTATCTATGGTTATCTTTCCACATGGGGATTGATAAAGCCTTAAATGATCTGTCTGCATATATTCTCTACATATGCACAGCATGGCAGGAGTTCACTTGTTGACTAACCCAATGTTCATAAAGTCTAAGACCAGGTTACAAATGCTCCAAAATCTGTGGCACCTAAACTGGTAGTTGCTAATGATCTCTCTGGAATGGGCCTAATATTCTTTTCTTCTTATTGCTTGGCTACTAAAGAATTCAAATAGTGGTCTCAATTGTTCCCATGGTCTACAGCAAATGACCTACCCTGGTTGTAGTTCTTTACCATAGAAAACAATTGGTTCAAGACAAGATTGAGGCTAGGTTACATAGCACAAGTGTAATGCATACCGACTACCAGCTATACTTAAAGAGGGAGAGTAAATTAACTTCTTTTGGCAACTTTTTTCATTGAACTCCAGGTCACACAATTAGAACCAGCTCTTGTCCCCGGGTCATTCCACCTCCTTTTTCTCTTGTTATCTGTTACCTGTGGTATGGAAGCGGTCCTTACTAAAGTATAGGAGGCGAGGAGCGACACGGTGGACCGAGGCTGGTTCTGATCATATGACCCAGGGTTGGAACCAGCCTGAAACCCCCAGGTCCTGCTTCAAACTATCACCTTCAAGGCTGTTTTCCAAGAAAGCTAGCTACCCTAGTACTTCCATTCGTATAAAGGAAATTTTGGATGGGGATGCATAACCTTCTGTCCCTACCTTTGGTAATGTGGAGATACAACAAATGGTAAATTCTATCTAACCTTCACTAATATCTCTCCTGGGACAACCGGATGTTTCTGAATTATCCCCAAATATTCCCAGTCTAGTTTGCAATGAATGTGGGCAGATTATGTATAGCCGATACTTGACTTCATCTCCATGTTCCTTAGACCTTCCCGCATGTCTACACTGCACATTTACATGACATTTTGTGCTGCTTCCATGGATTTATCGCCCCATTTTATTTGAAAGATCAATACATAATCCCTTGCAAATCATCATCTATTATGACCATTCTGAATCTCATTTTGAGCTCGGCACTTGATAGATAGTCCTCTTGACATTTGTAATCCTTTAAGCACAGGGAACTAATAGAGCCCTTGCCCTAGTTGGTCGAGCTAAATCACTCGGCATTGTATAAATATTACTTTTACAAATCAAATGAGGGGTAAAGTGCACCTGCATGAATAATGGGCCCGTAACATATGTTCCTCCTATTAAAGCTGGTTTAACATCTTATTATGTGCAGCCGTAATGTGGCCGCGCGCTATAAGATTTATTATGTTCTCTTAATCCTAATTACTCCCACACATGGCTTCATAAACATTCAGAGCCGCACTACTGTGCACTTACCAAACACAAGCATTTCATCCATTTACTTTCCTGCAAGCGAGACAATCTCTGACTACTAACTGTGTACAATAAATCGCATAAGATGCTCATTATATTATCGAAGGGCTTAAAAATGGCTCCTTCCTTGGTGAAGGACACAGATCCAACTTCATTTTTGCATCCCGAGTCTGCCTTGATCACTTCTTGCACTAAGAAATTGCACAACGTGGAAACGTGCAAAGATTCATGGAGGATTGGATATAACACAGCCACATTACACTTCCTGGAACGATCGAATGGGGGTTAATAAACTCATTCCAGAAGTCTGATGATTTTTGTACCATTACATCTGACTACCCCTTGAAGGGGATGTATTACCCTGCAGATTATATATTTTTTATCTTATTTTCTGTACATGAATATGGGGGCGGTCACCCTGCCTGAGCGTCTTCTCTGATATTTCCCTAGCAGTATAGTTATGATCATAGGCGGCAGTAATCTTATTGAGGCCTACGGGGAGTGTTACTAGACATGCTCTAGTCAGGGAGTTGGAGTAGATAAGCTGTGACATCATGTATTGTCTGTATTGGATGTAATGAGGAGTCAGTGGTGTTATCTTCTATTGTAAACTTGTTTATGATTTAAATGGCAACTCCTGCAAATAAAACCCCTTGCACAATTGGCAAGTATCAGACGGTTATTGGCTTTAATAAATAATAATAAAAAAAATTAACCCCTTCCGATATCCACCGTAATAGTAAGGCAAATATTGGGTATTTAAATATGGTGGCTGCTATAGCTACCGGGTCTCTCCTGTATTATCCTGTATTGCTGGTCCCCAGAAGGTGATCCAACATTGGTGATTCATGGCCATGAAGGCTCACAGGCTTATCTGGCATTTTGTTCTATTACAGGCTGTTCTGTGCAGCCTATAATAGATGTGTCGGCATTCTGAAATGTATTTGACCTGTATTAACATTGTAATGCATGGCATTAGTTATCAGCCCCCTAAAGTTCAAATATAATAATAATGATAGTAATATATAATTTTAGTTAATACAGTAGCAGGAAAAGATTTTTTTTAATAAAAGGTGATAAATGAAATAGACATTCTCCAAAATGGCATAACTAAAGAAGTATATCTGCGCCCCCCCCCCCCCCCCCCCAAAAAAAAAAAAAGGACTTCCTGAGGATCTCTGTACATGGAAATATATAAAAAAAAGAAAATTGGGGTATCAGAATATGGCAGGGGTAGGGAACGTACGGCTCTCCAGCTGTTGCAGAACTACAACTCCCAGCATGCATACTGGCTCTGCTGTTCTGGGAACTCCCATGGAAGTGAATGGAGCATGCTGGGAGTTGTAGTTTCACAGCAGCTGGAGAGCCAAAGGTTCCCTACCCCTGGAACATGGTGACTCCAAGAAGAAAGAGTTTTTACAAAGTTTTGCATATATATTCATTTTATTAACGTGATAAAACATAAAATGATAGACATAAATAAAGTCAGGGCGGGTTCACATCTGCGCCCGGTCTCCGCTTTGTAGATTTCCGTCTTGTGCCCGAGAAACTGGACAGGAGACGGAAACCCGGCAGTCAGTGTCCGGCCGTGAGCGTCTTCTGGTCTCCGCGGTGAAACTGGTTTTTTTGTTTGTATGTTTTTTAACCAGACACAAAGTCCTGTATGTCCGACCTTGTGTCCGGTTAAAAAAAAAAAATCTATTTAGCCACGGGGACCAGAAGACACTCAAGAGCGAACACTTTGTAAACCCATCAATTGAATGGGTTTGAAAAGTGACTGCTGGTTTTCGTCTCTTGTCCAGTTTCTCAGGCGGAAGACGGAAACCTGCAAAGTGGAGACCGGGCGCAGGTGTGAACCCATACTCACACAATTTTTCTCCAATTCCACTCCATTGTGAATTTTTTCTTCCAGCTCCCCAATACATTTTGTGGCATCATATAGAAGGCACTATCATGTAGTGCAATTTATCCTGAAATCATCAGACCCACACATGGCTCTGTCAATCGGAAAATTAAAAAAGTTATGGAGTTTGGCAGGTGGGGAGTCAAAAACAAAATCTAAGTGATCAATTTGGCATTTTTTATTTTTTAAATCTCTCCATCCATTTAAAAAAATATGGCCGCTGGAATATTGTATGGCTATGGATTAGACAGGACATGAATATTAGATCTGTAAGAGGCTGGGACCCCCACAGATCAGCGTGGCAGTAAACATTACTGAGAGTCGTGCTGTGCCGAACTGCTGGGTTCTGGGTGTCTGACCGTCATGGGTATAGTATTGAAGACCTATCTGAATGATAGTCCATCAATATCGGAAATCAATACCAGACACCCTCAGAAGAAACATCATAGGGAAACCAAGACCTGGTCCATTATACCCAGTCCTTTTCCAGGGGACACTCAGGCTCCCCATCTGTACACAGCAAATGAGGGACTGAAATGCAACCAGCGGATCTCCAGATATTTCAGAACTACAACTCCCAGCATGCCCTAATGCAGAATCTCTTCAGTCTGCAGTAGAAATTGACAAGCAGAGGGTTAATTCCTGTACTGTAAGACATGGCAGGAGGTCCTTTGGCGAATATCATTTGTGGATATGACATCATCTCCATGGCTACAAACACCAGGAGATAATAGAAAATAAATGACACAAAACATATACATCAACAAAGACAACATTAGAATTTCTGTCAGAAGCCTTCGCTAATCTCTTCTAAAAGCAATCTCCGCCAAGACTAAAGGTTATTAACTTGTGATTTTCTGCTCCGTTCTGTCCCCCTCGTATCGGGTACGCCCTGTCAGTTCAATGTAATTTTCTAACGGTAATGAAAACCGCGGAAAGATTAGCGTGTAATGTCGTCTGAGACAGCGGCAGCTTGAGAAGCGTGTAAAGGGTTAATTCCGATGAATGGGATTTTTTTTTTTTTTTTTTTTGTAAGCAGCGCATTGTGACAAGTGTTCTGCCATCAAGCAGGGCAGATCTTCTCCTCGCTGACGATAATATGTAAAATTGCTGTCAAAGCAGATCAAGATGTTGACATGCAATCTCCTGGGTCAATCCTGTTAGAATTCGGGCTGCGTCTTAGGAATCATCCGCGAGTGGCATTTGCAGCAAATCTAAGCGGAACAGAATAAGGATGAGCAATCCATTTGGCACTAATCGTCGCATTTAGCTGATAAGCCCCCCGACTCGGTTCGTTCTCAGTTTTAGGCCATGCATATGCTTAATAGCTGAGCAAACTTTTAGCTACAGCCGACAACCTGGTGGAATATCTGACATCCATTTATAGAACTCAGTTTTAATCCGTTCTCTGCGGTAGGAGAATTAATGTTGAAGAAAGTAGGAGAATACTAAGACGATGACTAAAGAGAGGACACTGGGGGTTTAGTTTAGGGGGACGGAAGAATGCCAAGTATGTAGTATTAGTATCACTGCTGTACATGTTCTACATGGAAGTATAATAGTCTTGGATATGGTTCTCAGGATGTTGACTAAAATCTATCATGGCGTACCACAGCACTGGGGTCACTAGGTTCAGACAGGACCATCCGTGTCTGGTCCTAAACTTAGTTATCACCAATCTATGGTGCAGCCATAAGTCCAATGATAAACCACCCGCAATAAGTCAAGCTGTCAACTAAATCATCCCCATGAAGGTGAGGACCAGTTTTGGTAAGGAGCCTAAAGCTGGCCCTACACATTAGATACTGTAGCTGTTGGTTCAACACTTGTTCCGTTGACATCTCCTCCTCCCGACCCCATACATTAGCACATCATCTGAATGGAGAGGGATAGGGGAGTAGATCCCTATCAGAGACCTCTTGACTTATTTCCTGATCGCCACGTTGATCTCCTGTGCTCTGTTACAAATGGGACACCCATATACAAAACGTATGGTTGGTCATTCTGCCAAAACCAGCTGGTTTGATGGACCTTAATAGTCAGTACCAGCTGTAGACATGGCATGTACCACCTACCATAGCCTGGGATTACTTACAGTCTACACCTCATCCACCTCTCCCTCCCTGTGCCTCCTCTTGTGTAGCCTCTTTTTCAGGTTTGTGTTATACCAAGATCCATCCCTCACTCAGTAGTTCTTAGATTTTTGGAATCTGTTGGTTTCAGGGGAGAGACTTTTGGGTGATAACGTCCACAGATGACCATGTTGGATGTCCACAAGACCTTATTGGCATTTACTAGAGAAGATGTGATGTCTGGTGGCAGGGATCAGGGACTAGATTATGAATTACAAGGTGTTTTAGAGAGGAGGGGGATTGGGCTATAAGGAATCTCCTCAATCCTAGAAGTTATTACTGTGGATAGAAATCTTTATCTGCCTTAAGATCACTAACCTAAATACTCTACAAGCACAAAGTGTCCAGTAGTGGATGATCTATAGAAGGCCATAACTGCTCATGGACACAGTGTTGTCTTCTGGTCAGTAACCGAACCAAGTATCAGACAGGTTAGTGCCCATGCAAACGCCGTATAAATGTAGGTTTCCTTGGATGAGAGCTTGTGGACCCCAACTCCACAGAGTCCCATTGGTAGAATCGTTCAGTCACCACCTGATTTTCAATACAATTGTTGTATGTGTAAGTAGGCGTTTAGATTTTTCATCTTACCCATGGCATTGCTGTTGTCTCAGGACGTCACCCCCTCCCCCTCCTCTGCCGCATTGTGGGACGTAGCCAAACCGAGAAGTGATACAACCTTATCTCGGCTCTGCAGCCATCAGAGTCCATTGTTCCATTTCAATAATGTTCTTGGCTTTAATCATCATTTCCTAAGACCTGACACTCTTCTCTCCATGTGGCGCTGCTTCGATTTATGTCGCAAACAGCTTAATTATTGTTATTATTTTTGATTACAAGGGGAACATGTATCCTTGGAAAGGTAAGTAGCCCTCCCCCCCCCATCCTCACGACGTGCTCCACTGCCATCTCCGCTGACCGGCCCTGATGTCTCCTGCCAAATATTTACCCACTTTTTCCTTTGCAAGCTGTTAATGCACAGGAAATCTTCTGCTAAAGACAATAATTTGTAGCTTTATCAAATGTCAGCGGCGTGACACTGAAGTCTCTCTGGTTGGGATAATTACATAGAGCGTATCGTGACATCACAGCTATTTATAGCCGACGTGCTGTTTTGTTTTTTTTTTTAAGGAAATTGGACTAAAAGAAAAGATGAAGACTGTACAGTGACTTAAAGGGAAGGGGTGGTTAGGACTGGAAAAACATGGCTGCCTTCTTCCAGAAAGAGTGACACAAAGGCCTTCAGGTTGTGAATAGTTTTATGCTCTAATCCATATGGCGAATAAAGCTAAGCTGTAGAGGTATGTTCACACAGCGAAAAATGATGAGGACTTTGTCTTTATTTTCCGCCACCCCACGGCAGAATGCCAAAGCCGAGCATCGAATTAGGTCCAGATTAGTTTGCAGCAAGATCAAGTAGGACGCTTATTTTTCAGCATCTTGCTCCAATCTCTGTCTACCATTGGAGACAGAATCAGAGCGGATCAGGCCACAGATTTTCAGGCAGAATCTACCTCCAAAATCAGCAACACAGGTGTAGACAGAAGGCAGACATGTTTATTGCTATAAGGCCCTTAGTAAATGGACATCAATGTCCTATTGTTTCCTTAATGCACAGTCATAGCATTTCCTGCCACCACCACCAGGGGGTGCTCAATACAATTACTGCTTAAAGGGGTTGTGCTATTACACTTATCCCCTATCCTGTATCAGATTGCTGGGGGTCTCGGAGATTGAGAGCCCATAGATATGAGTAGGACGCCAGCACACAATGCTCCTTGAGTATTCAGGGGAGCTTCTGGGTTCTCAATAACTGAGGGTCCCAGCCATCAAACCCCAGGAATCTGACACTCACTCATGCCTTATCCTGTGAATAGCAGGCGTGATATAACTGATTTGTGATACAACTCATTTAAAGGGCTTTTCTAAGTGATGGCATATTAGGGTACGGTGTTACTATATGATTGGTGGGGTTCTGACTCTGGAACCACCATGATCCTATGATTGTTACTGCACCATCACTGTCTTTTTCTCCGCACAGCTTTGTCCTGGCCATCTACTGTGCAGGGGAACTGCAACGTGACCCTATTACAGGTATTAGAGTTGGCTGCGGTTCCCTGCACAGCTATGGTCCAGATAAGATGCACGGTCTTCAGGTATCTGAGGTAGTCTGAAATCTACCTCCTGTCCTATCAAAAACTCAGACATGCTTTTCCGCCCCCGTGCTTTATACTGCAGCATTGTCCGTTCACACTGGCTTCTGCATGTAAGGTTATCCTTAGCTAATTTCCATTGCAGCCAGGATAGAAAGATTACAAACCCTCAGCAAGAAGATTATCAGATTCATTCTCATTTTAAGAGGCCTTGTGGACTTAATCTGGTGGAGGAGACGGCGTATTCTGAACGTACTCTACATCAGCCGTCATTTTCGATTCCAGATATTTTAATAAAGCTTTGATTCATGAGAGCGAGGCTGTACAGAGCAGCGGATGATAGGTAGATAAATGTATGTGTCTCTATACCCGATAATGAATGAGCCAAAGGTTTACAATAAGCTGTCATTGCCAAATAATGGGCTTTTATGACACGAGCAAGCAACTCATAAATTCCTCTAGTGATCATAGAAATCACTGGCGCGCTGACGGCACCCTGGACGCCCGGCATCTCATCATGGAAGACGCTGAGTATTTCACCTGCTTAACTGTATATACTATATACCTCCCCTTCAAGGTACATTATATTGTAGTTGACAATATACATATGCATATGTTGTACATAGTAGGAACATACCCCAAATGTACTATGTATTATAGATGACACGCTGTATATAGTCCTTATATATAAGTGAATCAAACATAACAGCACAGTAGGCATTGGGAGATGACAGACAATGACCCTAATGTCCTGTCTGATTGGTGTGGGTCCAGCCTTCTTGGACCATCGCCAATGAGCACAGTGAAGGGGCTTTGCCTAAAGGCCAGGTTCGCCATATTTATTATGTTGTCACATCATTACAAGTGGGTTTTTTTCCTGGCGTAACTCCTGCCCTGCTGACCATAAGAGACCCACCAAACATTGAAAGCTTATCCCAAGCCCGGTCCAGCTTAGGAGGGAGTTTGGCACATAGCACCAATGTCAGTTCTTCCTAGTATTGTTCTTATGGGCACATACTTGTGAAGACTGGCCACTGTACATAGCCGAAGAGCCAGCAGAGGGTGAGCCTTATGTCTGACGAGTCACACACCTTCTCATACATGAGGGGAACCATATGCTGGTTTGGGAGCCTCTGCCTGCTTGTAACTGGCGTACATTTCCATTATCAGTTATATCAGATTTCTGGCGTACATGATGGTAAATATGGCCCTGCCCATTGCCTGCCCTTACCACATCCCCTTTTTGGGAAACAGTTCAGAAACTAAAAAAAAAGTTGCAATTTTTGTGTGCAAAGTGCCGATTTTGCTAAAAAAAAAAAAAAAAAAACCTGAAAAATAAACATATATTGTAAAGTCTGACCTTCCTATGTTTGGGAGTCCAGTGGGCGGCCCTATGCTTAGGGAGTGCTGTCAGTCACTGACTAGGACGACCACTGGACCCTTCATCCTACCAAGAGCAGAGATTGGAGTGGAATACAGATTTGTAATGAATCCTTTCCTACAAAATTATATATGAATCAGCAATGCTATATCACCTGCTGCCTGCAGATACAGTCCCATGAAAAAGTTTGTGCCCCCTATTAATCGTAATCATTTTTAGTTCTAAATATTTTGGTGTTTGCAGCAGCCATGTCAGTTTGATATATCTAATAACTGATGGACACAGTAATATTTCTGGATTGAAATGAGGTTTATTGTACTAACAGAAAATGCGCAATATGCATTAAACCAAAATTTGACCGGTGCAAAAGTATGGGCACCTCAACAGAAAAGTGACATTAATATTTAGTAGCTCCTCCTTTTGCCTCTAGTCGCTTCCTGTAGCTTTTAATCAGTTCCTGGATCCTCGATGAAGGGATTTTGGACCATTCCCCTTTACAAAACAATTCAAGTTCAGTTCAGTTTGATGGTGGCCGAGCATGGACAGGCCGCTTCCAATCATCCCACAGATGTTCAATGATATTCAGGTCTGGGGACTGGGATGGCCATTCCAGAACATTGTAATTGTTCCTCTGCATGAATGCCTGAGTCGATTTGGAGCGGTGTTTTGGATCATTGTCTTGCTGAAATATCCATCCCTGGCGTAACTTCAACTTCGTCACTGATTCTTGAACATTATTCTCAAGAATCTGCTGATACTGAGTGGAATCCATGCGACCCTCAACTTTAACAAGATTCCCGGTGCCGGAATTGGCCACACAGCTCCAAAGCATGATGGAACCTCCACCAAATTTTACAGTGGGTAGCAAGTGTTTCTCTTGGAATGCTGTTTTTTTTGGACGCCATGCATAACGCCTTTTTGTATGACTAAACAACTCAAACTTTGTTTCATCAGTCCACAGGACCTTCTTCCAAAATGAAGCTGGCTTGTCCAAATGTGCTTTTTCATACCTCAGGCGACTCTGTTTGTGGCGTACGTGCAGAAACGGCTTCTTTCTCATCACTCTCCCATACAGCTTCTCCTTGTGCAAAGTGCGCTGTATTGCTGACTGATGCACAGTGACACCATCTGCAGCAAGATGATGCTGCAGCTCTTTGGAGGTGTCTGTGGATTGTCCTTGACTGTTCTCACCATTCTTCTTCTCTGCCTTTCTGATATTTGTATCCTTCCCCTGAACAACTATGTTGAACAATCTTTGTTTTCAGATCATTTGAGAGCGGGCTGTCCATGCTCGGCGACCATCAAACAACTGAACTTGAATGGTTTTGTAAAGAGGAATGGTCCAAAATACCTTCATCCGGGAACTGATTAAAAGCTACAGGAAGCGACTAGAGGCAAAAGGAGGATCTATCGAATATTAATGTCACTTTTCTGTTGAGGTGCCCAGACTTCTGCACCAGTCAAATTTTGGTTTAATGCATATTGCACATTTTCTGTTAGTACAATAAACCTCATTTCAATCCTGAAATATTACTGTGTCCATCAGTTATTAGATAGATCAGACTGACATGGCAAACACCAAAATATTTAGAACTAAAAATGATTAAGATTAATAGGGGTGCCCAAACTTTTTCATAGGACTGTAGGACTGTAGACACAATGTGATGGCTTCCCTTTAAAAATAACTGTCGTGAGACTTTTTGCTCTAGATGCTTCATGGCCTGGAATCTGCTGTGCAGGAAATCACTTTTTGCATAAAGAGAAGGAAAAGCAGGGAAAAAAAAGCGAAACATTGATCACATGACCCCGGTGCGGAGGCTGGCGCTCTATACAGAATAGGATAAACAAATCAATAATAGTCGGCGTGAGCGCGCCAACCCAGCCGTAACCATCACTTGACTCGGATATTAACCTAATTTGTTCTGAAGTGAATTACACATTATTTTGTACCACCGCGCAGAAATATTTTTGTATATTTGTTTTTCACATTTATTTTTTTCATAGGGAATAAAATATGAATTCTATAAATCAGATTTCCCTTCCCTCGCTGCTCGACTCCTTTATTTATCGCCTCATTGTTTTTGCGATCAAATAAGAGACCCTAAAGTGAAATTAGTATGATGAAACCCCTCCAGAGGGCGATATGGGGAGGGGGCTCCAAGGCCGTCTCCTCTCTTTTATTATCTGTAATATATGGAAGACATGAATCCTGCTTTTCCTACCTCCTCCAAACATTAAACTACATTCCATGTAATGACCGCCAATAAATTGTTCTCTGACATTTCGGCAGGATTATTGACAGTCAGGAGGCCGGCGAGGCCGCACCAGTCTCTCATCTTCAAATATTCCATCGCTGCAAAGAGGTTTTCAAAAAAAAGACTTGAAGGAACGTGAAAGATGGGCTAAAGATAGCGCTTTCTTTATGACTACCTATGCTATGGCAAGCGTTCTCTATTGTTCTCATTTTTCTATGGGTCTTCATTAGTTTCGTGCATTGATGGATAGAACTGGGGGTTACTTGACGGAAAACCATTAATAGGGGCCGTGTCACCTGTGAGTGCCGAATTTCATCAGAAGCTGCAGATTTGATTCATAGAACATGGGCGGATATGGAACAAAGAACCATGGACTATAGTGATTGATAGGATATAGCACCATCTTTGTGTGGTCAATGGCAGGGTCAGCCATAAAATGAAAGCCGCGTGACTAGCATTGTGTTGTTGGGGTCAAGGGGTCACCAAGAAATTAGCAGCTATAGGGAAAAGCAGGGACTTTTACAAATATATGGGATGCTATGAGGTTTTTACTTTTTGGGCATTCTCACTAAGCAAATTTCGATAAAATGTTTGGTTACTTAAAGGGATCCTATCAATGGATACCTATTTTTCCTCGATAAAACGTAGGAATAGCCTTAAGAAAGGCTATTCTTCTCCTACCTTTAGAGGTCTTCTCCACGCCGCCGTTCAGTAGAAATCCCGGTTTTCGTCGGTATGCAAATGAGTTATCTTGTACAATTGGAGGCGGCCCCAGTGCTCAAACAGCACTGGAGGACTGTAGAACTCTCCAGCGACGCCTTCATCTTCTTCTAGAATGGCCTCTCTATGTGTCTTCTTCCGTGCTGGATTTCAATCAAAGGCCTTGGGCAGAGCCGACTGCACATGCCTGGGCCACAAGAAAATGGCCGCTTACACCAGCTTACAGTGTAAGCAGCCACAAGAAAATGGCCGCATACACCAGCTTACAGTGTAAGCAGCCACAAGAAAATGGCCGCATACACCAGCTTACAGTGTAAGCGGCCATTTTCTTGTGGCCCAGGTATGCGCAATCGGCTCTGTCTGAGGCCTAGAAAATTGAAAACCCAGGACGGAAGACGACACATGGAGAGGCCATTCTAGAAGAAGATGGAGGCGTCACTGGAGAGTTCCCTGGACAATCCCAGTGCTGCGAGAGACTCATTTGCATACCGAAGAAAACCTGGCTTTCTACCGAACGGCGGTGCGGAGAAGACATCTAAAGGTAGGAGAAGAACAGCCTTTCTTAAGGCTATTCCTATGTGTTATCGAGAAAAAAAGGCTATCCAATGATTGTATCTCTTTAATGTAACTAAATGTAGTACATTGTGTATCTTGTACAGATCTTGAGCCTGTATTATACTCTGGAGTTACTCTTTTAGGTTTGGTGGTTGTTGCTAGAAATGTCACATAATGCACCCATGTTTGTCTGAGCTCCCATACTGATATGTAATGGGTCGTGCAGGGAGTGGCGGTATACATGTGTGACTACCGCTGTATTCTCTATGCAACTGCCCGAACTAGAATGGGTTGGTGGCCACTGCTCCATTCACCCAAAACTCTGGGGTAACCAAGCGTAACACCTCTTTCCATAGGTTACAATAACAGCGATTTAAACCACAGACATTAGTTCCCTGGTAAGGAAACCCCAAGTCATGGCCATTCTGATTTCCTTTAAAACAGAGGGAAGCCTCTAGTGTGTATCTTTCTCTATGGACATCCACAGATCAAGATCTGGCCATGATGGGGTTAATATTCTGTAGACCGTATTTTACCATAATGTCAGCTTTTTTCCCTGGTTAATCGGCCAACACGGTCAATAACGGTGAAAAAAAAATCTGATTTCTCCAATATTACAAGACTGTGCGTGTAAATACAGCGGCAGATTGACAGATATTCAGTCGTGTTCTCTGCTGATGTCTGGCAGAACAGCGAAATACAGAGACAGCTGATCATGTACAAGAGATTACAGGCAAGTTGTGTCTGGCCTCCTGTTCTCTGTATTAGACGTTTTTCCCATGAAAGCAAATTATCATCTATCCATAGAATAGGGGATGACTAGCAGACCAATGGGGGTTTGACTGCTCAGACCTACACTGTTTAGAAGATTTGGAGACTATCCTCCTCCCCAGTACTGAAGGTCTGAACAGTCGGATCTCTACTGATCTGCCAGTTATTCCCTATTCTTTGATTTTCCTTCTGATGGAATATTTGCTAGAGCTATGGCCTGTATATTAGTGATGGTGTATGGCCTGGACCTTCACCAATTCTCTAGATCAGGGGTAGGGAACCTTCGGCTCTCCAGCTGCTGTGAAACTACAACTCCCAGCATGCTCCATTCACTTCCATGGGAGTTCCAAAAACAGCAGAGAAGTATGCATGCTGGGGGTTGTAGTTTTGCAGCAGCTGGAGAGCTGTATGTTCCCTACCCCTGCTCTAGATGAAGATGTGGTGTTATTGCTTACCCAGCGACGCTCCTAGCTACAAACTTTTGCAGAATACAGACTCACTGTTGCAGTACCATGGACAGCAGCTATAGAAGAAAACCCCCGGCAGGCCAAAATTCTGAAGGCTCCTTTTGTCCTATCATTCTCTATATCCTTTGGGTTCCCCACCAATCAAAATGTTGACGCTCAGCCCAGCCATTGTGTAGATTCTCATCTTCTAACATCAGGTCCTGCAGGACTGTCGTAGCAGGTACTGAAAAATGTTTGGGGCCTATTGGGCTGCCTTCTTCTGCCTCGGACCCTATTGTTTGCTTATAGTGGATCTGGATGAAATGACTCTCGCAGTATGAAGGTTGTTAGCCCTGAATGACCCTGTGGAATATTAACTAAACACATAACGGGAGAGTTGTCCATTTACTGCGAGGTGTGATTGCATCTCCACCATAGACTACAATGTATTACAGTACATAGCAATTGTTCCTTCATCACCAGGCACATTTATCATTCAGGGCTATGAGGAAGCTGGGTGACAATGGTAACAGCTGCCATATTGGTTAGCGTTCAGCTTTCCACAGAACAGCCAAAATGACCAACTTTTGATTGTTCTTAGAAGATGATGACGGGGAGATAATATTAATTCTTGTTAGTCATGACGAAGTGTAAATGTCAGAAAAGTAGGACCAACTTCATATAAACTCTATTTGCCACAGTATGAGTTAAGAAGTAAAAGATCCGCGCTTAAGCGGATCTTTTACTTCTTAACTCATACTGTGGCAAATAGAGTTTATATGAAGTTGGTCCTACTTTTCTGGTCTGTTACGTTTCTATACGGCTGGATCTGCTGCTGAGATTACCCTGTGTTATTTTTCTAGCTATATTTGGGCTGTGACATATCACAGCTGAATAAGGTGATTATCCCTACACTTGTTATTAGAATCTTCTGTTACCAAGTGATAATGCACTAGGTGTAGCGCGGTGCTTTCTCTTTTTGTTTTTCTACAGCTTAAACCGAAGTGTAAATGTCTTCTCTCCAATATTCTGCGTCACTCTAATAGAGCGCAAGGTACTAATTAATATTTCATTACCCTTGAATACGGTGTCATGACTGAGTTCTGCTCAACCTCAAAGAGTTTTCCTAAATCCGACATTCTGCTTCCGGAGTCTGCATGAATTAGGATTTTTTTTGCATGAAAAAATTTGGCAACTTTTTTAAAAAAAATAAATAAATAATAATATTGGAAAGTTACGACCCCTAAAGGAGAGGCCACATCCTCCTGGTTTCTTACAGACTAACAATAAGCTTGGTACCTCTACATGGGCACTTCTGTGGGAGGTCTATTAGGATGTCTTACGGCGGAGAAATAATTTGCAGCTTGTTTCCCATGGAGCATTACCTTAAAATACGTCTCTATAGACCAGCTGTGTGTCTTATATAAGATGTACGTATAACTACTCTATATACAAGGTATCACTGGATATGAAGGATTTATAGTCATCCTCCTGTGATCTTAATATTGATAGCCTATCCTTAGGATGGAGGTCCAACACCCAGCACCCCCACCGAACAGCTGTTTGCAGCTTCTTCAATGCTTACCCCACACAGTGCCATACAGTGTATAGTGGCTGTGTATAGTATTGCAGTTCAGCTCCATTCACTTGAATGGGACCAAACTACAGTCAGACCACTTGAGCAATGAATGTGATCTGACCCAAGCTTTTCAAACTACTTTGGGGCCCCCACCAAATCGACCCTGTTCTATGAAGTCTTCCTTCTTTCTCTTCCGTTCCTTAGCTGCTATGGACTTCTAGTATATTTTCTCTTCTCAGCATATCTGTGTCTACGTCTGTAATATATTACTGTGTATTATCCTGTATCTGTATTACTATGCTGCTGTAACATATTGAAATTTCCCCATTGTGGGACTATTAAAGGATTATCTTATCTTATGTATTGTTCAGTGATGGGAACAACTAATAGGTGAGGGTGCTGGGTGTCATATCCCCCTTCCCCACCATCAATCTGATATTGATGGCCTATCCAATATCTGTAACCTGGAGAAACTTCTTTAAAATATAATAGATGTGTAGCAACTTTAAATCCTTGTGAAAGGGAATGTCTTCCAACATTTGTGCACCATGTTATGAATAGCACCTGAGGGGACGATGCACAGGGATGTAGAGGACGCCAAACATGTCCTCTGAATGTCATTTTTGTTATGGTCTGATGGGTGAGCATTATGTCAGGGTCAGATCGGGGCAGATGAGCAATATTTTGCATGCTCTGAGGTGGGAAGAACAGGGTTGTAGTATAGCAAGTATGGTATATCAGATAATAAAGGGGAGGTGTAGACACTTTCATAGAGAGTAATGGCCTCGGCATATCTTCAGGGTCATCTTTCCTAGATTGTGTCAATAAAACTAAGACTCCAGAAATAACTTTGCGGCATCTAGAAAATGTATGCAAACCCTGAACAGATGTGCAGCCAGATGAAAGAGCGGTAATGACGGAGCACATATGTAAAAGCTTCATTATAATCCGGTTCAATGATGTCTAATGCTCCTACTTATTACTTAGGAACATCTTTAGACTGTAGCGATACATTGCGGATGAAATACCAATCATGATAGAAACATCTTTCAGTATAGGAAGGCGCTCAAGTGCTGGAGCTCAACTTTATTACTTACATATTTTAAGGGCAATAGACTGGATTAAAAATCTCTTATTTTGTGTATACAGCTCCTGTGAAGATCTATTTGTCTCTACGGTGACAGACTACAAACTTATCCTGTGTAGTCTGATCTTGGAGTCCCTTGTATCTGTTCCCTTTGTTGCCAACAAGCCTTGCTACACCCCTGAGATATTGGTGACGTTGTACATACCCTACGTAATAAGGCGGACATGGCCTACCAGGTTGCAGTTAGAATTATGCAGATGTTTGTTGTCACCCTGCTTTCTAAGAAACTGATAGATCTGAGAAGAGTATAACTTATACGGCCTTTGCAAAATTTTGTTAGTGCAATGATTCCCAAACTTCTTATGAGAGTCATATATGACCAATGCAACCCCACTGATCATGATAACTGGGGTGCTTTTGGATTGGTGATTGGGTAACGCAGACCTCCATTTTGTTCATTCCAATAGGACCATTGTGCTTTGGTGTCTTTGGCACTCCCATTAACCTGAACCTTAACCACAACTCCATCCAGACTGGGGTACAAAGCACACACGTTCTGAAGATTGCTGGGGGGGGTCCCACCAACCTGCACCAAGTCCCCATCCTAGAAGCAAACTCCTTCAATTGTAGGGTAAGACCCCTATCATGTGCCAAGGAGAGATTGCCCCTTTCCAGTGCCAGGCAGGGATTGACCAATAGGGGTAATACACTCACCGGCCACTTTATTAGGTACACCTGTCCAACTGCTCGTTAACACTTAATTTCTAATCAGCCAATCACATGGCGGCAACTCAGTGCATTTAGGCATGTAGACATGGTCAAGACAATCTCCTGCAGTTCAAACCGAGCATCAGTATGGGGAAGAAAGGTGATTTGAGTGCCTTTGAACGTGGCATGGTTGTTGGTGCCAGAAGGGCTGGTCTGAGTATTTCAGAAACTGCTGATCTACTGGGATTTTCACGCACAACCATCTCTAGGGTTTACAGAGAATGGTCCGAAAAAGAAAAAACATCCAGTGAGCGGCAGTTCTGTGGGCGGAAATGCGTTGTTGATGCCAGAGGTCAGAGGAGAATGGCCAGACTGGTTCGAGCTGATAGAAAGGCAACAGTGACTCAAATAGCCACCCGTTACAACCAAGGTAGCCAGAAGAGCATCTCTGAACGCCGCACAGTACGTCGAACTTTGAGGCAGATGGGCTACAGCAGCAGAAGACCACACCGGGTGCCACTCCTTTCAGCTAAGAACAGGAAACTGAGGCTACAATTTGCACAAGCTCATCGAAATTGGACAATTGAAGATTGGAAAAACGTTGCCTGGTCTGATGAGTCTCGATTTCTGCTGCGACATTCGGATGGTAGGGTCAGAATTTGGCGTCAACAACATGAAAGCATGGATCCATCCTGCCTTGTATCGGTAACGGTTCAGGCTGGTGGTGGTGGTGTCATGGTGTGGGGAATATTTTCTTGGCACTCTTTGGGCCCCTTGGTACCAATTGAGCATCGTTGCAACGCCAAAGCCTACCTGAGTATTGTTGCTGACCATGTCCATCCCTTTATGACCACAATGTACCCAACATCTGATGGCTACTTTCAGCAGGATAATGCAATGCCATGTCATAAAGCTGGAATCATCTCAGACTGGTTTCTTGAACATGACAATGAGTTCACTGTACTCCAATGGCCTCCACAGTCACCAGATCTCAATCCAATAGAGGAGCATCTTTGGGATGTGGTGGAACGGGAGATTCGCATCATGGATGTGCAGCCGACAAATCTGCGACAACTGTGTGATGCCATCATGTCAATATGGACCAAAATCTCTGAGGAATGCTTCCAGCACCTTGTTGTATCTATGCCACGAAGAATTGAGGCAGTTCTGAAGGCAAAAGGGGGTCCAACCCGTTACTAGCATGGTGTACCTAATAAAGTGGCCGGTGAGTGTGTATAAACAATAGAAACTTAAGATGCCTCAAGAGTTCAAGTTACAGCTCAACAAGCAATGAAAGGTGCAAAGTATTAAAGTGTTAAAAACTTATTAGTTATTTGTCCCCCCCCCCCTGCAGTGTTATTCCAGGTGTCCTAAAATATAATCTGGGTTCCCTCCATAATCTCCATACCGTAACATTTAGCCGGGGGACATGGCATTCTCCTCCATAACCGGCAGCTTTTATTTCTCTCTTAATGTCGCCCTAAAATAAGAAATGCATATTTAACTAGAATTGCTTTCTATTCTCATCCTTCCAGAAGTCATTCATTACCATAACTCGCTGCGATTCCTTCCACAGTCCTTACTACTGGATCATAATTATGCTGAAAATACAAAATAGCAACAGAAAAGACTGCAACGAGCCCGACATAAATAGCCCAAATGTGACACCAATCCTTAGCTATATTTACTCCTTCAGAGCGGGCCATGGGAGACAGAAATATTTATCATTCACGAGCCTGTCAGGGCAAGTCGCAGCTAGCATTGCTGTACGTTCTTAAAGGAACACTGTGCAAAGCTGATGCCTTGTGTTATGCTAAACGTAGGGTCTAAAGGGCCGTTCACACAGAGGAATTTGCAGATGATAGTTGAGGCCGTTTCCACTTCAAAATCACCTCATTGACTCAGAACTTCCCTTAGATCCAAGTTCTATGTTATTCTGCTGTATCTAAATTGAAACAACTTTGCAAATGTTATTTACTGTCTACAACCCCTTTGTAGACCTCTCTCTCTCCATGGCGTAGTCTGATCCTGCATCTGATTCTTCTTTCTCAATCATTTGCTAATAAGAAGTAGTAGTAGGCGGATGGATGGAAGTATGACTGCAGGATCTGACTACACTATGGAAACATATACTTAGCAGTAGTGGCTGTAGACAAGTTGAAGCTTAGTTGTTGTATTCCTAATGCAGACCATAAAAAAGGCTATATTGCTGCCAACTGTAATATGTCTACTGCAGATATCTTGGAAAAGTATCTTTAATAACAAAGATCAATCTGACCCAGACGTCTTACATTGGCCAAATGATCACAACAACTAAAATATTGGACTATTCTAATAATTATTAACCGCACCAAGGTCTGGTTCACATCTGCATTTGGGATATTCCATTCCCCTATCTGCATGAAATATGTGGAGACAAAAGTCCTGCAAGCAGCGTTTTTTGTGTGGAAACCACATGGACCCCATTATAGTTTAGGGTCCATGGGTTTCTTTAGGTAGCCTCTTTTTTTATGCGGATAGGTTTCAGTTTGGGGATCCCCAAATGGGTCTCCTACACAGAAACCCGAACGCAGATGTGAACCGGGCCTTCTATATGAATACTGTTGTATACTAAAGTATATACTGATGTGCCTATTGCTACAGTATATTAATACTGTTGACTATTATACTATATACTATATGAATAACAGGGTGTTCCAGTTCCTATGTTTAACCGTTTAACCACTACCGAGGCTTAAACGTTCCCATGAAGGGTCTTGTGTGTCCTCAGTGTTTCTAACCTTTGGCTGTATCGCTGATCCTTATGTCAAACCAAGAATGACGAATCAGCCGCGGACTGACTCACAGACTGAATGTCATCAAAGACCACAGACCCAAACGAAAACTCTCCAGCGTATCAGAGAGGATATATAGGGTGTTTTTTAAGCCTTTACAGGGGTTAAAAAATTGGAACTGGAACACTCAATAAACTATATTAATAGCAGACCAGTATAATAACACTATACCATACCAATATACGAATGGTACACTGTTCTTTACTATAATATACCAATACTTACCGTATATACTCGAGTATAAGCCGACCCGAATATACGCCGAGGCCCCTAATTTTACCACAAAAAAATGGGAAAACTTATTGAATCGAGTATAAGCCGAGGGGGGGAAATGCAGCAGCTACTGGAAAATTTCAAAAATTAAAATGGTCGGAGTTTTTGGGTGCAGTAGTTGCTGGGGAAGGGGAGGGGGTGTTTTGGTTGTCTGTCTGCCCCTTCCCTGAGCTTGAGGACTGGGTTTTTTCCCCCACTTGAAATTCAGCCTGGCTTAATATAGGGGATCTGCAGTTCTCCTATTAACCCCTTCCCGACGGAGCAGGAGCACTGCAGATACCCTATATTCAGTAGACTGGGCACTGTCAGACACAGGGAGACCTAATGTGTATGTGTCTCACAGTCATTTTCTACTTTTGTATCTATTCTAGGGAAAGGAGGGAGTTAGAACACTTATTTATTTTTTTTAATTTTTTTTTTTTTTCTTTTTTTGCACTAATTTATGGGAGATTCTATACATTGATATTGTGGCTGGTTATAAACCCCCCCCCCCCCCTAAAAAAAAACAAATTCTTTTTTTTTTTTTTTTTTGCTGACTCGAGTATAAGCCGAGGGGGGCTTTTTCAGCACAAAAACTTTGCTGAAAAATTCGGCTTATACTCGAGAATATACAATAGCTATTGTACTAAAACTAATCTAAACTATACCAATGACGATAATACTTCTCTTACTTTATTAGTACTAAACCAATACAGCACTAATATAGTACTATTACTACACTGAGTATGCTCATAAATTGATACCATATTAACATACTTATACTAGATTATACAATTAAATTAATATGCTACTGTATACTAGTACAACAATAATAATAATAATAATATACAACACTATTACTATATTATTGTGCTAATAAATCCAGACCATATTAATATACTGATATTATTACCATATGAATATACTAAATTAATGCTACCATATACTGACATACTAATATTGCAATTTACTACACTAATATCCAGTATATTATATGTTTGTGACTCTTCATATTACGACGTAGCGGTGACTATCGGTGTCTAGGCCGGTATTTGCATATTTCTCATAAAGATGTAAGAGTAATTGCTCACTACTAAAATTAGAGCTCTACATGAGCCTTGACCACCCGGCTATAGGCAGCGCTGTGACAACCCGCTAGAAATCCATATTTTGCAGGGTCCCATCAATAATACTTTCTCCGCTGCAGGCTAGACATGAACATATGAAACCGTGACACTAATAGATAGAAACATATAAAACCTGACACTAATTAAGTATA